>NC_091246.1:140822500-141122500 GCF_042477335.2 Ovis canadensis | reverse complement strand
ATAATAAAGAATAAACTGTACTGTATATGTTAATTCAAAACCAACACTTTATTTTTCAACAATATAAACAGAAAAGTTGTTAACAGATTTGATTATGATAGCTGTCAAAGCAGTCACCCCTGAGAAGTCCTAGAAAAACTGATCTAAATATATGTGGCGCCAGGGATTCCCTGGTGGCTTCACCTGCCAATGAAGGAGACACAGGTTAGATCCCTGATCTGAGAAGATCCCACATGGCGAGGCCCAACTAAGTCTGTGAGCCACAAATACTGAGCCTGAGCTCTAGAGCCCAAGAATCGCAACTACTGAGCCCACGTGTCCCAACTACTGCCTAGAGCTCCTGCTCTGCAAGGAGAGAAGCCACCGCAGTGAGAAGCAAGTACTTCACAACTAGAGAAAATCCAGAACAGCAAGGAAGACCCAGCACAGTCAAAACTAAATTTAAAATATGTAAGTAAAATAAAAATATGTGGCACCAGAAACAAAAAATAAACCTTAAGCTGCCAATCTTCCATTCAGACTGTTCACAAAACACTTTCTTAACCTGAGGTGTGGTTACATGAATGAAGGCATTTGGAAGCAGGAGCACAGATAAGAGTGTCAAAGAAAATCCATTTTAGAACCACTAGCAACCGAGTCACCTCCCACCAAACCATTCCCCCTTAATCTGGAACCTACTCTTTCCCATTTCGCACAGAAACACCACGTTTCACGTGAAAGAACACTCGCCAACATCAAGGTCTTTCCGACAAGTTTCTTCCACCTTTGGCACTGTAGGTACGAATCCTCAGACCACATAAGCAACGAACGGAATCTACCCTTTGATTACTCCTAGTCCTAAAGGGATCTCTAACCCTTTTTGTTTAAAGGTCGAAACTTTCTGAGTCCCTGACAATCTTGCTCCAAGTTTCTCCGCGCGGAACTGACCCCACTTCAGTACTGCAAACTGAACTTAAGAGGACTGCTAACCTCACGTTTTATAAGCTGGGAACTAAAACTGTCCCTATCTTCTGGCTCCAGCTGAACCTCCGCGCGCCACGCTGAGGCACCGCTCATAAAGTGATAGTCCAGCCTCTGATCCTTGACCCCGGAGGCCGAGGAATCTCCCTTCTAGGATCTTAACTCCCACCAGTTGCCAGCCAAACCCCAGATCTCAGAAGCACAGTTACATGGAGGAGACTCCAGTCCCCTGGCCTCCTACCGAGGGGTGGCCGGCCGCCCAGCCAAAGCGGAGCCCCTCCAAAAACCCTCCCCCTCTGGATGGGGCCACTGGCCACCCCCGCCTCGGTAGGAGGCTTTCCCCAGAACGTGCCGGGTGAGGCGTGGGCCGCTCTCGCGAGGCGCGGCCTAGTCCAACAACGCCTCATTCATCCACACGCTCCACGCCGCCGGCTGCCCTCGCCCCGTGCCGGCCACCCGGCCCTGGCCCGACGCCGGCCTCAGAGTAACGGTCGGAGGGTCGAAGACGCGGCTGGGGGCGCGCCCGCAGGCTCCCTGAGGACCTCACCGTGCTCGGGGCGCGCGATGACACGGGGTCCCAGCGGCAGCGGGAGATGGGTCCTACCGGCAACGGGAGGCGGGGAGGAAGGAGGAGAGAGCGCAGGCCCGGCCCCTCAGCCGAGCGGCACGCACGTCGGCGGCGGCGGCGGAACGGGCGGGCCGGGCGCCGGGCTGCACCTGCGCGCAGGCCGCGCGCCCCGCCGCGCCCCGCCCCGCCCCGCCCCGCGCGCGCGCCCGCCCGGCCCGTTGGTCCGGCCGCCTGGAGGCGGGAGAGAGTGGGAGGAGCCGCGCGGCACCAGGGCGGGCGGGAGCTAGAGATCCAGCCCGGCTCCCTGACCCCGCGGTACCCCCGAGAGGCGTCTTCCGCCCTCTCTACACGTGGGCGTCTCGGTCTGGGATCTCCGCTTCCTTCCCTGTGCGTGCTCTGCGTTGCCAGTACGCGCACATTTAAGCCGCCGGACCTCGAACCACCGTCGCCTGAGCGCCGGCCGGCAGACGGGTCGACTCAGGTCTAGTAATTAGCCGCGCCAGCCCTGCTTGGCTGCCAACTGAGTCATCGGGAACCATGGCCCCAGCTCGCCTTCTTTTTCTATAACACTTTACTCAATCTGATGATAAGAAGCTGGTAAACTTTCTTAAAGGAAAAAAAAGGACTAAAGGAAGCCTGTGATCTAAGGAATCCTTCGTTGCCTTAATTTATGTTCAGGAATTTTACAGGCACAGAATCCCTGGATGAGTTTAACACAGCCAATATTCACACACACACACACACACACACACACACACCCTCCTTTTCCTCTGGAGGGTTAAGAGCAGGGACCTTTAGAATTTAGGAAATGTAGGTTTCAATCTGGGTTCCACTACTCATAAGAGTTTATACTGATGGTGAGTACAAAGTGTGGGCTATTTAGCTTCCTTCTGTTTCATAACTACCCTGTACTCAGACACCTGTTTTTATAAATACAAGGTTTTGGTGACAAGGGAGCTAGACTGAGACAATTTAAATAGTGCATATGTATCATACACTCTTCTTATGAAGTTCTACAGTCGGCTTTCACACGGCTGCTTGTGAAAAAAGAGGAACCATTACTTAAAAAGCTCAAGAATCCCAGACAGCCCAATCTGTCCAGCAACCGGCCACTCCAATATTGATTGAAAACGTTCCCCAGCCGAGGGGTAATAGCACTGTCTTCAACTTACCACTCTTCTTAGGCCAGATCTCAACACTTCTTCAGTCTCTATTTCTCTGCAATCTACCCATTCCCTTCAATTCACACTATCACGTTCTTGAGTCAATTACCTGTTTCTCTATTTGCAGCTACCATCTTTTACTTGCACTTCTGACCACCTTGAAAGTGCCTTGACAAAGCAGGTCACAAAGATATTAGTGAGCTAGGCAGAGTTTCAGGAGTGGCCAATCGCTGCTGCTAACAAGTTACCCAATAATAAGTCTCCATTTCTAACTCACTGGGTGAAATGTGACTCCCGATCACTGAAGTCAGTTCACACTCATGGGGGAGAGGATCTGACTGGCCTGGTTTAGGGAAAGTTCTACCAAAGGTCCAATCAGCAGTCATGTGGCTAAAAACATCTCTGACTGATCTCTCTCTACTAATGAAGCAGGCATGTCTCAGAGGAGATCCTAGTAGGTACATTGTATTCTACATAATAAATGACGACTCAGTGAGACAAACAGGATGTTAAGAGTTAACACTAATGCCAAGCCTAATAAAATGACTTTGAACATAGGAAAGCTTGTCCTTGAGCCTTTTGCACAAAGGGAACTCTACTCAGTACCTGTTGGGCTCAGTGATTAGGTGAAGCCTAGAGGAAAGAATCAGGAGTAGTCTAGAACGGAAATTGAGCAAAAGATCTCTGTCAAAGGAAGGATAAGAATAGACCATTAAATCAGCTCAACATAAAGGTGCTGCCAAAAAAAGATGAATGGGCTGAAAGAAAGTAGAGCCCTTGGGATGGGGGGTTCGGGTGGAAGGGAGGCACAAGAAGGAGGGGATATATGTATACATATAGCTGATTCAATTTGTTGTACAAGATAAACTAATACAATATAGTAAAAGCAATTATACTCCAATTTTTTTTAAAAGTAGACAAGAGCTCATATTTTTCACTCTTTATTATTATTAGCTTTCAGAATTTTTATTACCTTTCCAGGCATCAGTCAATGACCAGGGATCAAGTGAGTTGACCAAAGGTCACAAAGGATCTAGGAAGTGGATGACTGAGTGAGTGAGTGAAGTCACTCAGTCGTGTCCAACTCTTTGCAACCCCATGGACTGTAGCCCACCAGGTTCCTCCATCCATGGGATTCTCCAGGCAAGAATACTGGAGTGGGTTGCCATCTCCTTCTCCAAGGGATGTTCCCAACCCAGGGATCAAACCCAGGTCTCCTGCATTGCAGGCAGATGCTTTTATCCCCCACCACCCCATACAGTAGCTCAGTTGGAAATCCAGAGATTTACTGATCTTTTACAGAAACCTAAGGGCAGGAAACAGGAAGACTTTACAGAGAGAAGAAGAGAAAGAAAGGAGGAAAACGGAATAGTGACACATTCATCATAGGCTTGCAAGGCTGGACTACACCTGTTGGCCAACCTCATCCACATCTGTTACAGGTGTATCAGATAGCAAAATAATAGTAATAACTACACCAAAAGGGAAACTGAGTCCTGATAATAACTTTAGAGGGGAAGGGAACAGCTTGTAAAACAAAATCAGTACCTTGGGGGAGGAGGCAGGGGGAATTGAGTACCTATTGGTCAAAGGTCTAACAAACTTGTAGTTAGAAGCTAAATGAGATCTGGAGATCTAACACACAGCATTGTGATTATAGTTAACAATACTGTATTATATATATATTATATATATAATATATATGTATTTGAAAGTTGCTAAAAGACTAGATCTTAAATGTTCTCATCACAAAAAAGAAATAACAATTGTGTGGGATGACAGAGGTGCAGTGAAGAACAAGACAAATATGCTCCTTGCCCTCAAGGAGCTTGCAGTCTAACAGGGAAGGCAAACAAGTAATTATACAAATAACTATCTAAGAACTTGATAAAAAAAAAATCTATGGAATACTTAAGTGCTTTGATTACAATTTCACAATTTAAAATACACCGTTACCAGGACTTCCTTGGCAGTCCAGCAGTTAAGACACCATGCTTCCCCTGCAGTGGGCACAGATTCCATCTTTGGTTGGGAACTAAGATTCTGCATATAGCACAACTTGGCCAAAAAATAGGAAAAAATGTGTTAATAACAAAATAAAATACTCCACCACTTTGACTTTCATTTACTTATAGGACTTCTGATATTATGTTCTAGACAGTGCATAATCAACCCCTTTCCCTGTTCCATTACCAGCAGAACTCAGACCCAGTCAGGCATCAGTGAAGAAGCAGATTTTCAATTTTCATTCTTCCACTTGACAGATCATGATTTTTGAATCTTTGAAATTTGACCATAAGTTTCCTGTGAAGTAAAATATGTTTAATCATCTGCCCTGTATTCTGGAATTGCTCATGGTGTTTGAAAGAATGTTGATTGATTAAGGAGTCCAGCTATCATCATAGAAATTGCTAGAATTTTGTTATCTAATGTCTATCCTAATTCATGCGTAAAGATTTAGGAAGTCTTTTTTTTTTCCTCAGGAAGTCTTAAAAGAAGATTTTACATGCTATTTTCCCAGAGGCAACAGAAAAAGATATATGCTAATCTAAAAAAGTAAATATACTATTAAAGCGTTAGGTAGGATGCTTTTAGTTAGTTAATTAAGTCGCTCAGTCATGTCCAACTCTTTGCGACGCCATGAACGGTAGCCCACCAGGCTTCTCTGTCCATAGGATTCTCCAGGCAAGAATACTGAAGTGGATTGCCATTTAGCTGCAAGTAATAGAAATTCCTTCAATGGGAATTTGTCCTATATAACAGAACGTCCAGAGAAGTACTTCAGGACTGATGGGATTCTGTAGCTCAACACTATTTTCAGGGATCCTGATTCTTTCTGTATCACAGCTCTGTCTTCTCTGGACATCCTCTGGTTTCATCTTCAGACTAACAGCAAGAAAACTCCTATGGCACTTCTAGGCAACACATCCTGAAATGACAATATTCAGAGAGGGTAAATAATCATGATGATGTGATCACTAATCTAGAGCCAGACATCTTGGAATGTGAAGTCAAGTGGGCCTTAGAAAGCATCACTACAAACAAAGCTAGTGGAGGTGATGGAATTCCAGTTGAACTATTTCAAATCCTGATAGATGATGCTGCGAAAGTGTTGCACTCAATATGCCAGCAAATTTGAAAAACTCAGCAGTGGCCACAGGACTGGAAAAGGTCAGTTTTCATTCCAATTCCAAAGAAAGGCAATGCAAAAGAATGCTCAAACTACCGCACAGTTGCACTCATCTCACATGCTAGTAAAGTAATGCTCAAAATTCTCCAAGCCAGACTTCAGCAATACATGAACCATGAACTCCCTGACGTTCAAGCTGGATTTAGAAAAGGCAGAGGAACCAGAGATTAAATTGCCAACATCCACTGGATCATGGAAAAAGCAAGAGAGTTCCAGAAAAACAGCTATTTCTGCTTTATTGACTATGCCAAAGCCTTTGACTGTGTGGATCACAATAAACTGTGGAAAATTCTGAAAGAGATGGGAATGCCAGACCACCTGACCTGCCTCTTGAGAAATCTGTATGCACGTCAGGAAGCAACAGTTAGAACTGGACATGGAACAACAGACTGGTTCCAAATAGGAAAAGGAGTACGTCAAGGCTGTATATTGTCACCCTGCTTATTTCACTTCTATGCAGAGTACATCATGAGAAACACTGGACTGGAAGAAACACAAGCTGGAATCAAGATTGCCAGGAGAAATATCACTCACCTCAGATATGCAGATGACACCACCCTTATGGCAGAAAGTGAAGAGGAGCTAAATAGCCTCTTGATGAAAGTGAAAGAGGAGAGTGAAAAAGTTGGCTTAAAGCTCAACATTCAGAAAATGAAGATCATGGCATCTGGTCCCATCACTTCATGGGAAATAGATGGGGAAACAGTAGAAACAGTGTCATACTTTATTTTTTTGAGCTCCAAAATCACTGCAGATGGTGACTGCAGCCATGAAATTAAAAGACGCTTACTCCTTGGAAGAAAAGTTATGACCAACCTAGATAGCATATTCAAAAGCAGAGACATTACTTTGCTGACTAAGGTCCATCTAGTCAAGGCTATGGTTTTTCCAGTAATCATGTATGGATGTGAGAGTTGGACTGTGAAGAAGGCTGAACGCTGAAGAATTGATGTGTTTGAACTGTGGTGTTGGAGAAGAGTCTTAAGAGTCCCTTGGACTGCAAGGAGATCCAATCAGTCCGTTCTGAAGGAGATCAACCCTGGGATTTCTTTGGAAGGAATGGTGCTAAAGCCGAAGCTCCAGTACTTTGGCCACCTCATGAGAAGAGTTGACTCATTGGAAAAGACTCGGATGCTGGGCGGGATTGGGGGCAGGGGGAGAAGGGGACGCCCCAGGATGAGATGGCTGGATGGCATCATGGACTCGATGGATTTGAGTCTGAGTGAACTCCGGGAGATGGTGATGGATAGGGAGGCCTGGCATGCTGCAATTCATGGGGTTGCAAAGAGTCGGACACGACTGAGTGACTGAACTGAACTGAAGGAAAATAAACCATTTCTTCTTGTAACTCTTTCTTAGAAAAAAGGAAATGGATCCTAGAAATCCTCTAGCAGACTTCTTCCATTGGGCAAATTGGAGTCTCACGCCTATACTCAAGCCAAACACTGGCAAGGTAAAGTGGAGTTAGCCTGAGACCCTTCAGCCCAACCTTGGGCCTGGAATATAGCTCAGCTTCATCAGAGGCACTTGACTGTGGATAGGTCTCTGAGCAAAATCAGGGTTGTATAAGAACAGGGCACCTGTGTCCACTTATACTTCCTGAACCATTTTTCAAGATAACAGCTTGAATACAGAATGATAATTCTGAAAGAAATTAGTGGCATTGGTGGTCATCTGATTAAATGTGCATAGTTGTAATAGATATTGGTATACCTCGTTCAATAAGAAAACACAAGAAAATTGATCATCTTCTGATAACATAGTGGTGTTACATAATGAGAACATGTGAAAATAATATTTTTATTAACCTTTGCAAGATACTTAAAATCCCAGTCAGGAGAAGTGAAATTACTTACCAAAATGTATCATGAATCCCACCAATTGAACTGGAAGTTGGGGGATCTTGCCTGTAGGTTACCAAACTGATGGCCTCTCATAGTAGCACCAGCTCAGGATAATATTTCACCTTCATTACACTATTGAACTTGCATGGTTCATTTCAGCGAATATTTGTACTAGTCAGCATAGGACAGATTATAATCCAGTAACAGACTACTTCGGGGACTTCTGCAGTGGCCCAGTGGCTGAGAGTCCACACTCCCAGCGGAGGAGCCCTGGATCAGATCCCTGGTCAGGGAACTAGATCTCACCGGCCACGACTAAGAGTTTGCATTCCACAACTAAAGATCCTACGTGCCACAGCTGAAGAGCTTGCACGCCACAACAAAGATCAAAGATTCCTTGTGCCACATCTATGACCCCACATAGTCAAATAAATAAATAAATATTTTTTTAAAAACACAACTCCAAAATGTCCAGGGAAGAGGAAGTCACAGAATAAAATAATTCTCTTACATAAAGTCCCCTGGAGCTCTGCTAGTTTTGTCCATGAGTTGGCTCGGCACTTGCAGCTGTTTTGGTCTCTGAATCCTCCCATTTCCAAGTGCTCCCCCCACAAAGTGATATTCAACAAAGTGCTCCCCCCACAAAGTGATATTCAACAAAGTGCTCCCCCCACAAAGTGATATTTCACTGGCCAACTGAAGTCACATGACCACATCAACCTTCAAGGGGCAGAGTGTCCTTGTACCTAGCAGTAGAGGAGAATTAGATACTAACAAATAGTGATGATGCCTGACACAATATTCATAATAGATTCACAAATAGATGCTATGAAGGATGTTCTTTCTAAATCAAATTTCTATTGTTACTATATGAAACACAGCAATCAAGGGTGCCCTTCTTTCTAAATGATTCTTATGAAGAAGTCATGACTGATGTCCCTTTGGTGGTGCCTGTTCATCCCATGGCCCCTTCCTTCCAAGAATGATTCACTCCCTCCCCAAACTGAGGGGGCAAGCCTAAACCCTCCTGTTTATAGCACATGAATTTTAGCCTCAGGAGATTGGACAAGCAGTGGGTGAAAGCCCAATCCAAGCTGGGCTATCTAGATTCTCTTTCTCTTGAGAAGTTGGACACGACATAGCAATAATTGCTATCAATTACTTAAAGGCAACATAGAATCAGAGCTATGTCATACACTTTCTTGGCAGTACAGACAAAGCTCTTTGAAAGAAAAAACAGGCAGGCAGGAAAAAAGCAGTAATCAATCACCCACATGGTCCTTTAATCACAAGTTCTGACTTTAGGGTCACAGTCTAGTCCTCCTAAAGTTCTGTGTATTTTCTGAATTTGGACTCTGTGAAATACCTCTATATTCTACCAAGACTTTCATCTTCTGTTTAAATTGGTTTCCAATGGGTTTCTATTTTTCACAGGCAAACAATGATTGCAATAGACAAAGCAAAGAACAACTGATACTGTCCTGAAAATAGTTCATGTCTGTTAGGGGTCCATTGGTCCAATGTTCCTCTTACCTGTAGTTTTAAATTATAAGACTTTATTTCCCAGAATGTGTTCTGTACAATGGTGATCCTCTACGCTCTGTGGAACAACAGATCTAGGATTGGTTAAGTTTTGGAAGGTGGCTTCCCTGGTGGCTCAGACGGTAAAGAACCTGCCTGCAATGCAGGAGACTCAGGTTCAACCTCTGGGTCAGGAAGATCCCCTGGAGAGGGAAATGGCAATCCACTTCAGTATTCTCTCCTGGAGAATCCCATGGACAGAGAAGCTAAACATGACTGAGCAGGAGTGCTGTATCCTGTATCTCCCTTTGGGAGACTGTAATATACATTAGTATATTTAAGGATCTGAGAAATTCTACAATAAAGAGACCTGTCAAGTCTCCTTATCCCAACATTACCTGCATTTATATAACACACATTAAAATCTCTGAGAGCATGTGCTCTAAGGAATCAACTCTTCGGAAGTTGATATTAAATAGTGATTTAGGAGGAGTCCTTTTTCTGCAGCAGAAACCTGTTGAACAATGCTTTCTTCCCTTGCTTTTTTAACAACTACCTAGTGACAAAAAATGATTATTTTACGAGGAAAAAAAAAATGAGTACCAACCTAAAGAAAGCATTGCTCCCAGATGTCTCACTACCAAGACAAAACTTAAGAGTCTTGTGCTTTATCTTACTCTAGATGAGAAAGTGCCTTTTCAGGAGAAGGGAAAGATCTCCAAAGAGTGGGATGAAACATGTATGTTTTCTTGAGTGACCTTGGAAATTACTGATGAATCTCCTAGAAGCTATCTTTGGGTTATCCTGTCCTACAGCTGATAGGCAAAGCCCTAACTAAGATAACCACTGTTTTATATTACCTCTGTGCCTTATAAAAATTAACAGGACTTTAAAGACTACTCAGTGCTTTGGCTTCCTGGCCAACTGAAGCAATACCAGCTTAGGTTGGCTCTCCCTGAAAGTTGAACCAGATTACACACAATGATCTGAGAATCAAGACAAGAAGTAGCACTGTACTCACAATCATCTTCAAGATCAAATGATTTTTTTTCTGCTTCCATTTCTGTCCTTCTTAGGTTTTTAGGTAGAGAATGAAAATAGTTACTATCTTCCTATTGCTTATCTTACTAACCTCTATTGGGTGCCAGATACCATCTTTACATTTTACATTTGCGACCTAATATACTAACTGTACAGGTAAGGGTTGTGCTAAGTTGCTTCAGCCATGTCTGACTCTTAGCAACCCCATGGACTGTAGTCTGCCAGGTTCCTCTGTCCATGGAATTCTCCAGGCAAGAATACTGGAGTGGGTTGCCAGGCCCTCCTCCAGAGGATCGGCCCTCCTCCAGGGGATCTTCCTGACTGAAGGATAGAGCCCATGTCTCTTATGCCTCTTACATTGGCAGGCAGATTCTTTACCACTGAGCCGCCAGGTAAGGGTTGCTGCTGCTGCTGCTGCTAAGTCACTTCAGTCATGTCCAACTCTGTGCGACCGCAAAGACAGCAGCCCACCAGACTCCCTCGTCCCTGGGATTCTCCAGGCAAGAACACTGGAGTAGGTTGCCATTTCCTTCTCCAATGCATGAAAGTGAAAAGTGAAAGTGAAGTCGCTCAGTTGCGTCTGACTCTTTGCGACCCCATGGACTGCAGACCACCAGGCTCCTCCGTTCATGGGATTTTCCAGGCAAGAGTACTGGAGTAAGGGTTACTATGCCCCTTTTGTAACTAAGGACACCAAATCCATAAAAGATTAGGCGATTTTATTAGCATTCATTATTAGGCAATAACCTAACTACCAAACCAATTCCATCTGATTCTAGATGCACTTTCTATTTAAACATGCTTGTCACACAACAGCCAAATGTTTTACATATAGTGAATGATGCAGTCTGTCTAACAGTATAGATGAAGAATAAAGGGGTGTATATATGTGTGTTTGTGTGCCCACATGTCTATGTATGCTTTTAACTGGAGCAAAAGATTAACTCAAATATTTCATGTAAAAAAACTGACCTCAAAGCGAACTTCTGGCTAGGATTTCTTTTTTTAATCATGAATATTTCAGTCAGTAAATAGGACTATTAACATTATTGGAAGACATCTTCAGTGTATCTATAGGCTTTGATATTCAAGGACAAACAAGAGCCTGGAAACATTAAGGCTTCAGTGTTTATGACATGACCAGGATTATCTAAATTGATGCAGTGATTAAAATGTTTTGTCAGGGAACAGTTTATTCCGGGAATCCTGGATGAATTGCTGTGAAATCATTGGTGAACTATTAAATGATGCATACAAGCAGGAAGATGAGGTCCCAGAACTGCGCTTCTTCCCATTTCATCTGTCTTTTAACTTCAATTCTCATTACAGCTTGAAGAAAAGTATTTTCTAATGATGCTTGTAAAATAAACAAAGAATGCTGCCTGACAAAGTACCAAGAAGACTGTTTTAAAACAAATAAGCATAACTGTATATCATGTTGGTGACACAACCACACAAAGAGAAGAACCATTTTAAGTTTTTTTTATAACAAAAGACTTTGACTATATATTCTTAGAAATAGGTATTCTAAGGACAAAAAGAAAGGTAAATTTTTAATTTCTTCTGGTAGTCTCATGAAAACTGATTAAAAAAAACTGGTATCGTTTTGAAATTATTTTATGAATATCATAGAGCAAATGATTATGTTAAATGTGTTTGGATCCAAAATGTATAAAATGAGCCCACAATACCTTCTATCTGAAAGCAAGGAAGTTACCAAAGACTGTTGGGATCATATCAAAATGACACAAAAGTCGACTTCCTCCAGGCTTCCTCCAGCCAAATATAGAACAATTTAACCATCCAATGTAAAAATTATTGCAACAAATTGAAACATGTTGAGTGTATAAAATCCATGCATTCATATGATATGAAAAAGACAAAGAAAGATAATTAATTACATAAATACATAGAAAGTTATTGGTCACCATTAGAAATAGTTAGGGCATTGTGTGAGCTCGTTAGAGCTGCCATAATAAAGTACCACCAACAACAGAAATTTATATTCTCACAATTCTGGAGGCTAGAAATCCAAGATCAAGGTGTCAGCAAAGTTGATTTCTTCTGAGGCTTCTCTCTATCTTCATATGGCCTTCCCTCTGTATATATCTGGGTCTACGTTTTCCCTTCTTATAAGGATACCAGTCCTGTTGGACTAGGGACCACCATAATAACTATGTTTTAACTTAATTACCTTTTAAAGACTTATCTCCAAACACATACTGGGGGTTAGAACTTCAATATATGAACTTGAGGGAGGACACAACTTAGTATTGATATAACAACAGGCACCAAGTCCTTACTTTGAAATTTTTAAAAAAAGAAAAAATAATTTATTCTGTCTGTCACATATAAAATACACTAAATATCCCTAATTAAGGAGGGAAATCCAGTTACTAAATGCAAACAAAATGATAGAAAAACACTATTTTTGTGGTATAGGCAGTGCTCATCAACGGATGATTAAACTATTAAGGAAAAAAGGTTGATAGTACACTTTTTAATGATTAAGCTATTACCACTTGAATCTACCAATCAATGTAGCATCACTAGAAGTAGGATAACCAGACATTACCTGCCTGCTGATGTGACGCAACGTAACCTACACGGCACCACCTGTGACATATTCTTGCTTAAGAAGCTAAAACTGAATTTAATTGAACCTTTAGTTTTAACTTTCAGTTTATAGGGGATACAGTGGATGAGGGAAAAGTTGAATTACACTATGAAGAAGCAGTTTTCCAAATCCAGAAGGTAAGATATTCTACAGGGTAACGAACCTGATTTGATCAAGTCAAGAGCATGAGTATGCAGGTCAGGAAGCAACAGTTAGAACTGGACATGGAACAACAGACTGGTTCCAAATAGGAAAAGGAGTACATTAAGGCTGTATATTGTCACCCTGCTTATTTAACTTATATGCAGAGTACATCATGAGAAACGCTGGGCTGGCAGAAGCACAAGCTGGAATCAAGATTGCCGGGAGAAATATCAATAACCTCAGATACGCAGATGACACCACCCTTATGGCAGAAAGCAAAGAACTAAAGAGCCTCTTGATGAAAGTGAAAGAGGAGAGTGAAAAAGTTGGCTTAAAGCTCAACATTCAGAAAACGAAGATCATGGTATCCAGTCCCATCACTTCATGGCAAATAGATGGGGAAACAGTGGACACAGTGTCAGACTTTATTTTTGGAGGCTCCAAAATCACTGCAGATGGTGACTGCAGCCAGGAAATTAAAAGACGCTTACTCCTGGGAAGAAAAGTTATGACCAACCTAGACAGTATATTCAAAAGCTGAGACATTACTTTCCCAACAAAGGCCCATCTAGTTAGGGCTATGGTTTTTCCAGTGGTTATGTATGGAGGTGAGAGTTGGACTGTAAAGAAAGCTGACCACTAAAGAATTGATGCTTTTGAACTGTGGTGTTGGAGAAGACTCTTGAGAGTCCCTTGGACTTCAAGGAGATCCAACCAGTCCATCCTAAAGGAAATCAGCCCTGAATATTTATTGGAAGGACTGATGTTGAAGCTGAAACTCCAATACTTTGGCCATCTGATGCGAAGAACTGACTCATTTGAAAAGACCCTGATGCTGGGAAAGATTGAGGGCGGGAAGAGAAGGGGACAACAGAAGATGAGATGGTTGGATGGCATCACCAACTCTATGGACATGAGTTTGAATAAGCTACCGGAGTTGGTGATGGACAGGGAGGCCTGGCGTGCTGCAGTTCATGGGGTCGCAAAGAGTCGGACACAACTGAGTGACTGAACTGAACAGAACAGCATGAGAAAATTAAAAAAGGAAAGATGACTGTTCCAGATTAAAAGAGTCGCAACAAAATAGAATGTAGTGACCTTGTTTTAATCCTGATTGAACAAACCAACCATAAAAAGTGTTCTTGAGATAATCAGAAAAAAATTTATCATTATCAGTGCAATGATATTAAGGAAGTAGTGTTAACTTTCAGGTGTGATACTATTATATTTTTTAAGTCTTCATTTTATACAGAAGTATTTAAGATACTTCTTAAATTATAGAGAAATATCAGACAATTGCTTTTAGAAAATACAGAAGAGAAAGAAAGAGGGAGAAAGGGATAAATGATTGATATGGCAAAATGTTGATAAGTGTTGAAACTGCTAGACCAATAGTTCTCAAAAGGGGTCTCCCAACCAGCAGCAGTAGCATCATTTGAGAATCTGTTAGAAATGCTAACCCCTTAGACCCACCTCTAACTCACTGGATCAGAAATTCTGTGGACAGGGCCCAGCAATCTGCAGATTAACAAACCGTCCAGGTGATTCTCATGCAGCTGAAGTTTGAGAACCACTTCAGCAGACAAAGCGGGAGGAGTCTGAGAATTTTAAGTGTTGAATATTTTTCAGTATGATTAAAAACTGTCATTATAAAAAAAAAAAGTTGAAAAAAAGTATTTGTGGTATATGCAAGAGTCTGAAGGAAAATAAATTGTAACTACCTCCAGGGGGTTGTCATAACATAAATCATCTAAGAAGTGAACTGTAGAATGTGTGAATTATCTCTCAATAAAGCTGTTTAAAAGAGACTCTGTGGTTCTCCTTGAAGGTGACTTTCATATTTATTTACTTATATTTTAATTCTTTCTTTGGTTGTGCCAGGTCTTAGTTGCGGCACACAGGATCTTTAGTGGTGGCATATGGGATCTACTTCCTTTACCAGGGACCAAATCTGTGTCCCCAGCATTGGGAACGTGAAGTCTTAAACACTGGCTCACCAGGAAAAGTCCAGAAGGTGCCATTATAAGGCTTCCTATTTTTCTTTCTAAGCCAGAGAGCTTCCCTTTCATTCTCTTCTTTATTAAATATTTATTGAATTTAATGCTGTACAGGAACTTAGCTGTGGGATGGGGAGATAAAGATGGAAAAAACACAGTTGTTTGGGCCTCCCCACTGATCCAGCAGTTAAGAATCTGCCTTGCAATGCAGGGGACACCCATTCCATCCCTGATCCTGGAAGACCACACATGCTGCAGAGTAACGAAGCCCCTGCGCCATGACCACGAAACCTGCGCCCACCAGCCGCAACCACTGAGCCCAAGTGCCGCAACCGCTGAAGCCTGGGTGCCGCAGAGCCCGTGCTCTGCAACAAGAGAAACCGCTGCAAGGAGAAACCCGAGCACCACAGCTAGAGAGTGACCCCCCACTCTCTGCAAGGAAAGCAGAGCGCAGCAATAACAACCCAGCACAGCGGTGAATGAATAAGTCAAAATAAAAAAAGAGAAAAGAAACTCAGAACTAATTGAAACACACACAGAGAGTTGCTTTCCTCAGTGATTCCATAGCGTAATGGGGAAAGGAGATAAAGGAATCGCAGTGTAAGTGACGGCTGAACTGGGATGAGTTAGTGCAGTGTGGCACCAACGCTGACAGTGACTGGAGAAGACACTTGTCCTGAGTTGTAAAGACTGAGTTGAGATTAAAGAGACGGAGGGAAGTCTTAGAGAAATGCAGGAATACCGTTCACTCACAAAGTCACAATAAAGGGATGCAGGTGGCTAGAGCAAAGCAAGGAGTTTATGGTGGCAATGGAAAGAGACCCAATCCTAAAGGGATCAGCCTGCCAGGCTTTTCACAGTGCTGTCTCCATAAATATTTCTGTGAATGTACACAGGGGTAGTGAAGTCTCTAGCGACTGGAAAATAATCCTAAAAGTCAGAATATGAAATTTTGAAAGTCTAGAGCCATCAAAAGGAACAATTTGGCCTAAAACCATTGCTTACATTTATATAGAACTATACTGCTGAAGAGAATGCCAAGAGACTCCTTTGTATAGAAGCGTTAGCTAAATATAGCTACCTAATCATTTGTGAATAAATTGAAATGAGCTATCTTGGAAAAGTATAGAAATGTCACTATTCTTTAACCACAGATTCCATCTTAGATGTGAGGTGCAGGTATTGCATACTATTTGAAGATATTTTTAGTGCTGGTGTTCTAATCCACGTTATTTCTTTTTTTAAGTCAAAATCTCAGGAATGTTTTGCCTATCAAATATAACTATCTTCTGTTGCATTTTCTATCTATGCTGCAAATGTTAGTGTAAAATAAAGTGAATGTAATGAATAGAATTTTGTCAGCTGGTTTGACAGCATTAAACCAACCAAAGAATTCCATAAGTAATGAAAGATTTTTATATAGAAATGTAATTAAAAATATTATCAAAATAAACAAGGAACATAACTCCCTTCTCCATGTTGTTTGAATAATACATGCTGAAAGAGGAAATTAAGTTCAATAAAAGTCAATTCATTGAGACTGATAAAGCAAGGATTTGGAGTTCAGTTGCTCAGTCATGTCTGACTCTTTGCAGCCCCGTGGACTGTAGCCTACCAGGCTCCTTTGTCCATGGAATTTTCCAGGCAAGAATATAGGAGTAGGTTGCCTTTTCCCCATCCAGGGGATCTTCCTGACCTGACCCACAGATCGAACCCTCTTCTCTTGCTTCTCCTACATTGGCAGACTGACTTTTCACCCACTAGCGCCACCTGGGAAGCCCCTTCTATACATTAGCTTTATAAAATAGGAATTTTATTTTATAAAATGTTTGTTATATTTTATTTTTTTAAAAAGAATTTTACTTTAATGATATAAATAAGGTTTCTAGAGTAGTATTGCTTAAAATCACCAATCATAATTTTCTCTATGTTAAACCTGAAGTTTTCCCATTAATTGTTAAATATTGTTGAGTGTTATGATATGCTAAAAAGAATACAGGCTTTGGAGCCAGATAACCTAGACTTGAATTCTGGTATTATCGCTTACAAGCTGTGTCATTTGGACCGACTTGTTTGTCTCAGCCTCCATTTCCTGATCCTACCACCATCTTCCTCACAAAGATTTTACGAGGTCTAATGACAAAGGTGGTGTATAGCAGCAAGCAGGCTACCTGGCACAAGATGAAAGCATTCTCTGGATATTATTAGTTCCCTTCAGCTATAGTCTTCTGTACAAACAAAACTTGGTGGCTTTAACACAAATATTTAGTACTTCTCATATTTTCTGTGGTTTATTTGGGTAGTTCTGCTTCAGTGGAATTGCTAGGCTAGGCACTGGGATTGCTAGAAGATCCAATATGGCCTTACTTATTTGACTGACATTTGATGGTTGTCAGCAGGGACTGTTGGTTAGGGCACCTCGGTCCTTCTCTACATGCCCTTTCTCTGCCACTCAGGGGTCTCACAGCATAGTGCTGGGCTCAAAGAGGGAGCGTTTCAGTAGCAATAGGCAATTGGAAGCTATCAAGTCTCCTAAGGTCTAGTTCCAGAGACTTAGATTATCACTTTGTCCACATTCTACTGCCCAAAGCCAGCCTGGATTCGAGGACTGGGAAATACTACCATTTTTTAATGTGAAGAGTGGCAGGTCTACAAGTAGGAGAAGTGTTTGTGGGGGACAATCTTTGGAAACACTACTCTAACGCACCTCTGGCCACAATTCATATCTTTCTTATGTGCAGAATATTCTCACTCCTCAGAACCCCTAAAATCTCATACTTTTATGGCATCAGGTCAAAGTCAAGGACTTTGTCAGTCAAATAAGGCCCAGGAGCAACTAAAGCTCTTCAAGGTGGTCTCTCAAGTACAGCCCTTAGTCACAAAGACCTGTGTAAACTAAAAAGACAAATTATCTGTTCCACCTGCATCCAAAAAAACCACGGTGAAAAAGGGACAGGATAACCACAATAGACACCTTCATTCAAAAAGAGGGGGAGAGTAATCCCACACCTAGATGTATGTTCAGAGAAAACTCTAATTCAGAAAGATACATGCAGCCCAATGTTCATAGCAGCACTATTTACAGTAGCCAAGACATGGAACCAACCTAATGTCCCTCTATAGGTAAATGGACAAAGAAGATGTGACGTATTCGCCATAAAAAAGCATGAAATAATGCCATCTGCAGCAACATGGATGGATCTAGAGATTATCCTACAAAGTGAGGTGAGTCAGAAAAAGAAAGACAAATACCATGTGATATCACTTATGTGTGTGTGCTCGATTGCTCAGTTGTGTTCGACTCTTCATAATCTCATAGCCTGTAGCAGGCTCCTCTGCCATGGAATTTTCCAGGCAAGAATACTGGAGTGGGTTGCCATTGCCTAAAGCTATGCTTTTTCCAGGAGTCATATATGGGTATGAGAGCTAGACCATAAAGAAAGCTGAGTGCCAAAGAATTGATGTTTTTGGACTGTGGTGCTGGGGTAGACTCTTGAGAGTCCCTTGGACCACAAGGAGATCCAACCAGTCAATCTTAAAGGAAATCAGTCCTGAACATTCATTGGAAGGACCGATGCTGACGCTGAAACTCCAAAACTTTGGTCACCTGATGCAAAGAACTGACTCACTGGAAAAGACCCTGATGCTGGGAAAGATTGAAGGCAAGAGGAGAAGGGGATGACAGAAAATGATACGGTTGGATGGCATCACCAGCTGGATGGACATGAGTTTGAGCAAGCTCTGGGAGTTGATGATGGACAGGGAAGCCTGGCATGCTGCAGTCTATGGGGTCTCAAAGAGTCAGACATGACTGAGTGACTGAACTGAACTGCAAAGGATCTTCCTGACCCAGGGATCAAACTCGCGTCTCTTGCGTTGGCAGTCAGATTCTTTACCCCGAGCCACCTGGGAAGCCGAGTATTACTTATATGTGGAATCTAATAAGTGACACAGATGAACTTATTTATGAAAGAGAAGCAGACTCACAAACATGGAAAACAAGCTTATGGTTACCAAAGGGAAAAGGGATGAGGGAGGATAAATGAGGAGTCTTGAACTAGCAGATACAAAATGCTATATATAAAATAGACTATAGGTCCTACTATATAGCACGAGCTTCCCCGGGAGCTCAGATAGTAAAGAATCTTCCTGCATTGCAGGGTACCCAAGTTCCATCCCTGGGTCAAGAAGATACCCTGGAGAAGGGAATGGCTATCCACTCCAGTGTTCTTGCCTGGGAAATATCATGAACAGAGGAGCTTGGCAGGCTACTGTCCACGAGATCGCAAAGAGTTGGACACAACTTAATAACTAAGTGTGCAGTGCATAGCACAGGGAACTATGCTCAATATCCTGCAATAAATCATAACGGAGAAGAATGTAAAGAAGAACTATATATATACATATATATATATGCATAACTGAATCACTTTGCTGTACACCAGAAAGTAGCACAATATTGTCAATCAACTATATTTCAAATTAAAAAAAATTTTTTTAAGGGGTGAAAGGGGATAGGAGGCACATAACAGTCACCAGACCATAGTAATTCTGGAATTAGGCAAAGCACATTCCATCATTTCCTCCAACTCTGAGATCAGAGAAAGTGCTTTGGTTAAGGCCCAGTTCTGCTTGCTAGAGTAGTTCTTTCAAGTTCTCTAGGCCCTTAATTCTGAGTCATTCTCCATCTTCCATAAGAAATGGTCCATGTTTACAACTGAGTAATATTCTCTGCTTGCTTCTTGTCTGGAGAAAGTTCTGGGCTCAGAGGCCTCTTTTGTTTTTATACTATCTCTGCCCTTCGGACCATGCTTATAATGGGTTTCCAGCATATCACATTTTAATCCAGTCTATTAGATAAAAGCCACATCCACAAGTCTCTATGAGACAGGCCCTCCCCCCATCTAGGATTTAGAGACAGATGCTATGCGACAATGCCTTTAAGATTCTTAGAAATCCTTTTTTCTAGCAAAGAAAACCCAAGCAGTGTGCACTTAAAATTCTTGGAAGCCCTTTCATCTATCCGGCAGCACCTTGGATTGATCCTCGCCAGCAAAGTCCTAGCTGGGGACTCTCTATTCATTCCTGTCTCATCATATGCAGCTTAGAAAAACCAGCTGGTACTTGGAACATGCTGTCTGCAAATCTTCTTAGCCATCTTCACAAGTTCATGAGGTACGTTTTCTATCTTGTATATTACTATAGTCAGCAGGGCTGCCAAACTTTCCACTCTTACTTAACAGGAGTTGCTTTTTCTCCAGGATCCAATAACGTTTTTATCACTCTCCTTCCAACTTCGTTTAGTCTCCTCAAAGCCCTTCTGGCCTCTGCCCTCCAGCTGGTCCTAAAGTCAATGCCACGTGTTTTTAGGTTTTTTATTACCATAGCACCTTACTTCCAGATTCCAATCTCTCTTAGCTTTCTATTGTTAAGTAAATTTTTTTTAAAGCCCCAAACTTAGTGCATTAAAATGACTGTAATCATAGTGATCAAATCGAGAACATACATGTGCTTCTTCCCTCACGTTTGGTCCCTCAGCGCTCATCCTGTGGCCTCTCTCTCCACGTGACATCTCATCCTCCAGGGTCACCTTAGGTTTCTCTCCAGAAGATAGTCTGGACTTATTACATGATGGCTCAGGGTTCTAAGATGCCAGAGGTGAGATGCCAGCCCTCTTAACCTCTGCACTGGAAGTCCTGGGAAACCACTTCTGTTGTGTTCGACTGGGCAGAGCAAGCCATAAGACCAGTGCAGATGGATGGGAGGGGAAATAAACTCTGTGTTATGAACTGAAGTTTTCCAAACCCGTAAAAATGTATATGTTGAAATCTATTCCCCAACGTGGTGGTATTATGAGGCCTATGGGAGGTAACTCGGTTATGAGGAGGGAGCCCTCCTGTGTGAGTTTAGCGCTCTTCTAAGAAAAGGCCAGATTAGCTGGCCCTCGCTTGCTGCCATGTAGGGGAGGGTACCACTTGAAGTCAGCCATTGGCAACCTGGACGAAGGCTCTCACCAGGACCCCCAAATATGCTGGCAACCTGATCTCAGGGCTTCCTACCTCCAGAACTATGAGAGAGAAGTTTCTGTTACTTAAGCTACCCAGTTTTGCGCGAGCTAAATGACTAAGCTGACTTTAGAAGTCACTAAGCTTCACTTCTAAAGATGAGGAACAAAAGGTGCACTCAGGGAGGGGGTAACTATCGGGGCTTAATTGTAGCTCCTAATTTTACTGCAACAGTTAAGCCTAGCCCTGCCTTGCTTAGGGTAAATGGCAGGAAGTCTGGGCTCTGATTCCTTTCTTCCTAGTGCGGGGGTAGATCTCCGCCTAGAACAAACACTGCCGCTCTCATCCTCAAACCCTGATTCAGGTCATCAGGGAATGTTATGCCAGACATTAGAAGACTGCCAAGTTCTTCCTTCCTTTTTCACTTTCTTTTCTTCTTCGCTTTCTTTCCTTCCTTCCCTCTTTTTTCTCTCCTGTTTCCTTTCTTTTTTTTTTCTTAAAGAGCCCATGAATGTATTCAACTGGTCTTGGTAAAGAAGTAGATCTTGTTTCTTAGTCAAATTAATGGTATTTCTTTTGACTCAATCACCTACTTTGCTTAAATTATAAAACGTTATTTAAGACTTCCCTGGTGGTGCAGTTGACAAAGAATCCACCTGCCCACGCAGGGGAAACAGGTTTGATCTCTGTCCAGGAAGATTCCACATGTGATGGAAGAACTAAGTAGTTGCACCACAGCTACTGAGCCTGAGCCCTGGAGCATGTGAGCCTCAACTACTGAGCCTCCGCGCTGCTGCTGCTGAAGCCCGAGCGCACCTAGAGCCTGCGCTCACAGCAAGAGAAGCCTGTCAACCAGAACAAAGGGTAGCCCCACTAGCGGAAGTCAGAGTGCAACAACGAAGACCCAGTGCAGCCGTGAATAAATACATAGAAATAAGAAATTTTAAATGTTATTTAAATCAATTACCATTTGACTGGTTCTCCCAGAGCACTTACAAGAGAGTATGGCAAGCTGTGTAGCACTTATTACTGGCAGATTCCACTCCTGGTTGTTTGACTGGAAACTCAGACTCACTATGAAGAGTTCAGCACAGGTAGTGAGACTTTTCAACAATGGGCATAAGTAAGATGTTTAATGTAGATAGATATCTTCAAGTAAAGAGGAAATATGACCAGTCATTAAGAGATTAAGCTTGACCCCAGATTTTAAAATCTTAAATCAGGTGACTTAGGTGTGATAGCCAAGTATAACAAGGGAAAATAAACTAGCCATAGGGCAGTAAATTGGAGTAAATGCTTAATATATATTTCTATGTACCATGTCTCTAGTAGTTTTATTCACTTTATTTTCTTGTTGAGATATAATTCACGTATCATAAAACTCACCTTTTTAAGATGTACAACTCGGTGTTATTTAGTATATTCACAATGTGCAACTATTACCACTATCCAATTTTAGAACATTTTCACCACCTCAAAGAAACACCTTATACCCATTAGCATATACTCATTGGCTCTTTGAGTCTGGTGTCTTTCTCAGCAGTACCATGTATCAATACTTCATTAGTTTTTAAGGTCAAATGACATATGGATAATCCAACATTTATTCATACATCAGTTAATAGACAATTGAATTTTTACTTCTTGGCTATTATGAATAATACTATGAAAATTTGTGTACACCTTTATTCACTTTAAAGATTCCTATAGAATATCCTAAATAAACAAGGTAAATGCTGTTTCATTTTTTACTTTTTATTTTAATATTATAGAGCGGGGTTTTTTTTGGAAAACAATGCTGTCTAAAAGAAAACTGATTTCTAAGGGAGAAATTAGAGCAAATAATGAATAGTTAGATAAAGTGCAGAGTGTGAAGTTAGAAATTACAGGTCCACTTTACTAATCAAACTCATAACCCCAGGAGGATGACAAGAACATAAAAGAGAACTCAAGCTGTTTTTCAAGGGTAGGGGGGATTTATATAACAAAACTTTAAAGTTCTCTGGTTTCAAGATTTACAGGAAGTATAAACCAAATAAAATTGCCTTATTATGAAGATTTAGGCAAAGAATTCTTTCTAGCTAGTTATTTAACGTCGCAAAAGGCAGAGCGCTTACCTCTCCTGTCCTGTTTCTTGTTTTGAGGGTGTTTTTGTTTTTACATATAATTAATGATCCCCAGATGTACTTGCTTTTCAGAGCCCTATCTTTTCACTTTCATCTTCCTTAGGGAACAGAGGTTTCCAATATTTCCCCAAGCCCAAAGTTTTAAAAAGACCAAACAACAGAGCCATGTTGACAGCATTTTTAAGAAATTTTCCTTTTGGGTCTGATATCAAACTTTCCTGTGAAAGCTCAGCACATGCCTCTCCTCATTAACACTGACTTCAGGACCTTGTCACTACCTGAAGTTGCTCTTTCCCCTGAATTATTTTTCCCCTGAAATTTTAAATTAGAAGCCTCTTTGTTTACATCCACCACTTCCTTTCTGCCTGCACGTCATGTGTCCTCTCTTTCATTAAACCAGCTTTTCAGTCTTATCTCTACTTCAAATGTCCAGAGTTGTCAGACTTCTGACCCCTTCCAGTTCCTTTTCGTTCCCCTGGCCTGGATCCCAAAATATCAGCCACTCTCTCACCAGCCCCACCCTATTCCCTCAGCCTGGGATTCTGGTCTCATCAACTCTCTCAGGTGTCCAGACAGAAATTTACCTCGTTCAAGTTCCACCCTGCTGTGAAAACCAGCTCAGAAATTATTCTATTCCCTTTCTATTCATGGTGGCCGCTCCAAACCTTTACTAACATCTTCAAGTCCCAGAATTTATCCAGCATTCTCTTAGCAGAAGCAAAAGTAAAACTAGAGGCATCGATCATGGACTCCTTGGATGCTCCTCCATCTAGTACCGTCTCTAAATCTTTCCTCATCCTTACATCTTTCCTCTTCTCTTCATTGATCTCCTTCTCTGTACCTTGAGCCCCCATAGCTTCCTTTGAGACCTTATCCTGTGGACTTGCTCATAAGAGTTTCAGGTTCTTCCATACCACCTCCTCCCAACTGTCTCTATAGCACCCTAAAATCCCTCCTTCTAGCTTCCCCTTCTCTCTAAATTCTCTCTTAACTTCCTCATCAGTTCCCCTGCCTTCAGTTTTCCCTCTCTACAACCCAATTCCCAGTGCAGACAGAATTTCCAAAACAGAAATATAGTTGTGCCATTTCCACAATTTCCCATGGTCCCTCATAGTCTCCAGGATAAATTCCAAATTCCTCAGCCTGGTATACAAGACCCTTCATCCTGTGAGCCCCACCTACCTCTCTAGCCCCATCTCTCCCAACTCCCCAAGGGCCACATTATATGTCTGCTACAGCAAACACCCAGTTATCATCGTATATCTTCAAGTCTTCATGAACATCTGCATGACACAATAGACTTTCAGATTATAGCAGGTTATTCGTCTACTAGAAGATAGTAAGAAAACTTCATATGGGTGTGAAATTATGATGGGGTGAATGTGTCCCTCCCCCGAAATTTGTGTGTTGAAGTCTTGATCTCTAGTATCTCAGAATTGACTCTTTGGAGACAGTGTCTGTAAAGAGGTAGTTAGGGTAAACTGAGGTCAGATGGGTGCTCTCTAATCAAAAATGACTGGTGTCCATGTAAGAAGAAGAGGTTAGGAGCCAGACAAAGAGGTAAGGCCATATGAAGACACACAGTGCAAGGAGAGACTCTCAGGGAAATACCAACCCTGCTGATATCTTCATCTGGGACTTCCTGCCTCCAAAACTGTGAGGTAATTCATTTCTGTTGTTTAAGCCACCTGGTCTCTGGAACTTTGTTTTCACAGCCTGAGCAAACTAATATACTTCCCAAGTACTTCTTCAGAATCCCCTTCTAAATATCTACTATTTAAGCCACCCACTGTCTCCTTCAAACTTTGTGAATCCCATCTCCTCTCTAAGACACTTTTATTAGTACACAGCCCCTCTTACCTTGAGCTTCTTTCCTCCAGGGAGCCCTGAACTACCTACAGGCTCCGTTACATTATCACCATCACCAGCCTTCAAGGTTCTATATATTTCGATTGCTTCTTTAACACAGAAGTAACGAGAGTAGCATTTGTATTACCGTATGATCTGACTCTCCCTCAACACCAAATATTAGGAACAGATGTTTCTTTTCAGAGACACCAGTAGCCTTGGTAGTAGCAGTAGTAGTAGTTGCTTAGTTGCGTCCGACTCTTTGTGATCCCATGGACTGTAGCCCGCCAGGCTCCTCTATCCATGAGATTCTCCAGGCAAGAATACTGGACTAGACTGCCATTCCCTTCTCCAGAGGATCTTCCCGACCCAGGGATCAAACCTGGGTCTCCTGCACTTTAGAAGGATTCCTTACTGTTTGAGCTACAGAGAAGACCTGTAGGCTTAAAAACCATCATAATTTCACATCCATATGAAATTTTCTCAGTATCTTCTAGCAGACCGACAACCTGATGTAATCTGAAAGTATATGGTGTCATACAGATGTTCATTCAAGAAGTTTCTGTTTATTTTAAAGATTCTTACCACGTGTAATTAATGACACTTTAACAGTTTTTAACACTGAGCTTTTCAGATCTTGCCTGTAGTGCTTATGCCTCCTAAAAGGGTGTTTTAAAGCATAGAGGTAAAGGATATGGGGGAATTTTACGTAAGGAAACGGAGTTGTAGAGTGTTGCTTTTTAAAGACACCCCCAAATAAAAAGTAGTCCTTGAAGATGTGAAATAGGTTACAACCTTTGCCAGACCAGCTGGAGTTCTTACAAGATTGCAAAAGGCATTCTTCTTTTAAAGATGGCACTTTCTGTAGTAACGATGGAGACAGAATCTAGCTGCATGCTATCTGAGGTCAGAGGAGTAGAGAGAAAGGAGGAATGGCATGTGTCTGTATCCTTACTCATTAGAGCCAGAAAGAGCATCTTAGGCAGGCAGACAACAAAAGAGACTCCAGGAAGATCACCTCTATCATGATGAAGGCACTGGGAGAACCGTGTGCTTGCCATATAGTTTGAGGTTGGAATCATCTCAGTAAGACTTTGCTTCAAGCGTTTTTCAGGGTGATTGTATGACTACCCAGCTTTCTTATGACTCAATTATAACATTTTAAATGAAATGAGAATGTGGTACACACCTCAGTTGCAGAATTTAAGGGCAGAAATTTTATGTTGTATGTAGAAGATAACACCTCCAAAAATCTAGTCTGAAAAAACACAAACGAAAAAAGACAGCCCAGTGAATTACGGAGGAAGAGTTGTCACAGACAACGGTGGACGGAAGCCTCCATAGTCTCATTTTCATTGCTGCCAGATGCTCTGCAACGGTACAGGAAGACAGACCCATTTCTTAGCTGGGTCCTTCCTCACTTATTGCCCAAGTCACTATTCTCAACTTCTAGCAGAAATCACAGTCAAAATCTAATCTGGTCCAGTATGCGGTAGCTTTATTTCTTTGTTTCCAGCTTCCCCTTATCCATCTTCCATCTTAAAGAGACAATGACTTGAGCAATAGGAGAAATCGACCAAGAAATGGGACAGCCTCCCAGTGCTTTTTTCCAGCGGTGGGAATGAAATTGTAGGACAATGCTCATTCCTCCTTTGAAGTCATCAGTGTCAGATTTCCCCACCCAGTATCTCTCTTCCCTATCCTTCCTGGCTGTCCCTCACCATCAAAAGATCCCTTGTTTCAGGTGCACTGAAGTCCCACTTTAACCCCTCATTGCCAGAGGCTTAGTAGCTAATTTTTAGGTGTAAGGGAACGAAGGATATTTGGGGCAAAGGAATCATGCAATGCTACTATCTACCAACCTTCCATGATGTCTTATGTTCCGCACATTTTCCATCCTATTGGCCTTTTTCTACTGTGTCTGTTGAAAAGACCCAGGCTTCAAACCTGAGTTTGAAGTTTAACTTTGCTGTTTCACTCTTCCATTGCATTAAGCACCCTAATCGTTGCACTAAAACCCTAATTGCCTTGATGTGGGTTCCTGGTGGTTAAGAACAGCACTCTCACATCTGCCCTGCTCGTTGTGTTCTTATGACATTCAGACATGGTGATGTATATGAAAGCTCTCTGTGAATTCTAATCATTATGCAAAAATTAGTAGTCATTTGTGTTGTCATTGCTCTAACATTTTGAATATCCTGGGAGAAAGTGCCCTGCAGTTCATTCCTTTCCTCACTCATTCAACAAACTATTGACCTTAGGAATGGAGAGGTGTATATATGTATATGCCATTTCTTCACTTTCACTTTGGTCAAAAATGCTCTTTAATTATTTTACATAATTTATCTCATTTAATTCCCACAACAACTCTAACTCTATGAGGTAGGTATAACTGACACTCTCCCTATTTGCATAGGAGGAATTTGTGGGTACTAAACAAATATAGTTCAAGATCTCATAACTTTAAAGTGGCAGAACTGGTTCTTAGCCCAGGCTTTAAAAAAATATTTTTATTGTGGCAAAATATATACAACCTAAAATTTACCATTTTAACCATTTTTACAACTCAGCAGCAGGAAATACATTCAGTGTTGTGCAACCATCACCGCTATCTACCTCCAGGACTTTTTCATGTTCCCAAACTGCAACTTTGTACCCATTTAGCACCAACTCCCCATAACCCCCCTCCTCCCATCACCTAGTAACCACCATCTACTTTGCATCTCTGTAAATTTGATTATTCTAGGTACCTCATGTAAGTAGTATCATATAATACTTATCTTTTATATCTGGCTAATTTCACTTAGCATGTTTTGATAGTTCATCCATGTTGTGGCATGTATCAGAATTTCATTCTTTTTAAAGGCTGAATATTATGCCTTTGAATCTGTGCCATAGTTTATTTGTCCATCAATTGCTTGATGGACATTTAGCCCATATCTTTTGAATGACAAATATCTTAACCACTAAACCAAGCTCATTTTTATTTTAATAGCTATTAGAATGTAAAAATATACTAAAAACTTAATTGTTGCCCTTTAAAAAATTATTTTTGGCCAATCCATGTGGTATGCAGCATCTTAGTTCCCCAACAGAGATAAACAATGCCCCCTACAATGGAAGAGCAGTCTTAACCACTGGACTGCTAGGGAAGTCCTAGCCCTTAAAATTTTACTGTGGGTGATTCTAGGAATCATTTCATTTCCCTAACATAATTAGACATTAAATTTAATAGAATTTCCTGCCTAATATATAATAGTACCAACTCAGATTATTAAGGATGATTAAAAAATCTACACGACTGTGTCATTTTAAAATTAGAGTTTATTTTGGAGTTACTTTTCTCATTTCAAAATTAAAAATCCATTCTATTAGCAAAAATGACAATTGGGTTCTGATCATCAATTCTAATCCAATATAGTAAGAAACCACTTTAATTAAAAAGAAAATAATCCAATGGTAGCACCTTAGCTTAGCCTGGTGTGAACCTACTAAAGCAGAGAGTTGCCCTCATGTGTTTATCTATCCACAGGAGATCCTAACCCAGATGGCATTCCAATTATGATTTGGGAGACATCTGATAACATCATCAGAAAAATTATATATTGGTTCTTCAAAAATAAATCTTAATTTTTTTAAAACAGCTATCAGTTCAGTTCAGTCTCTCAGTCGTGTCTGACTCTTTGCGACCCCATGAATCGCAGCACGCCAGGCCTCCCTGTCCATCACCCACTCCCAGAGTTCACTCAGACCCATGTCCATCGAGTCAGTGATGCCATCCAGCCATCTCATCCTCTGTCGTCCCCTTCTCCTCCTGCCCCCAATCCTTCCCAGCATCAGAGTCTTTTCTAATGAGTCAACTCTTTGCATGAGGTGGCCAAAGTACTGGAGTTTCAGCTTTAGCATCATTCCTTCCAAGGAAATCCCAGGGTTGATCTCCTTCAGAATGGACTGGTTAGATCTCCTTAAAAACAGCTATATTGAAGAATAAATTACATATAATGAATTATAAATACTTAAATGTACAACTTGACAAGTTTTGATATATGTATACATCCATTCATTGTTATGCATGTAGATATCCAAACATTCTAGCATCATTTATTGGAAAGATTATCCAATTTCCACTTAACTATGTATATACCTTTGTCAAAAAAAACAATTGTTCATATACATGTGGTCTATTTCTGGACTGTCTATTCTATTTCATCCATCTGTTTATCTGTCTTTGTGCCAGTGTACCTCACTGTCTTGGTTACTGCAACTTTACAAAGTCTTAAAACCATATAGTTAGTCCTCCAACTTTGTTCTTCTTTTTCAGTTCTTTTGGTTATGCTAGGGGTCCTTTGCATTTCCATATGAATTTTAGAATCAGTTTGACAGTGTCTATAAAACAGCCTGCTGAGTTTTTTTATTGGGAATGCATTGAAAGTATAGGTCAATTTGGAGAGAACAGATGTCTTAACAATACTGAGTCTTCAAATCCATGAGCAAAATATAGCTCTTCTTTTATTCAGGCCTTCTTTTATTTGTCTCAGAAATGTTATGTAGTTTTTATTTTTTATTTATTTATTTTTTTGTTATGTAGTTTTTAGTGTACAAGTCTTACGCATCTTTAATCAAAAAAATGTTTCATACTTCCAATGCTGTTGTAAATGTTCTTAAGAAACTGGATCTTTAGATTGCAATAATTCATCTTTAACTATAGAATATTTGCATATACTAGAATATGGCTGTCTGTTTTGAGTATAGAAAAGTTTTAATGTAAAGAATCTGTAAAACTTACCATACTTTCAGTTCTGTTTCTTATTGACTAGGAGTAGAGTAAGTAGTCTTGGTGGAAAGGCTTCATCCAAATAGCTAAGCATTACTGTCCTTATTTATGGTTCCTCTTTCCCAACTACAAAGAAAACATGCTTCTCTCTCTAACTTTCTAATTAGGAAACCCATGAAAAATATATATTTCAGTTGCAATTTTGGATGCAAGTTCTATTTTTCTTATAAATGAAAACATTTTCAGCTTTCTACCACAACCCTGGAAGGTGCTTAACCCTTTGTTCTGAAGGAATGAATAGTTAGCATCTGGGGCACAGGGGCTCTCTGAGAAGATGATTTCGGCAGTTGAAGGAGTTAGGATCTTTCATCTAAGCTCCGCCTGGGTTTCATAATTTCACTCAATTTACTACTTGGTATTTATTTCACAGGACATAAAATTAGACACCCTTGAGGATGCTTAAATGTGAATGGATGGGAAGGAGCCAGTAGAGATGTGTCGGTGAAAGCTGAAAACGGGAAAAGGCAGTCATAGTTTAAGTGAGAATAGTCTGGAGCACAAATGGAAGGACAGGCCTCATATGAGGACAAGGTGGTCACCTCTTCCTCTAGAACTGGAGGCTGAAAGGGTGTAGCCAAGACTTTGAGGAAGTGGTGTGATAATGCCCACTTCTTCTGAGAGTGAAGGGTGGAGCAGAAAGGAGTACAGGAAGGTATAGTAGGAGGATCTCATTAAAGAATCATATTCTAGATCATCTCCTATTAATGACAATTATATCTTTAGGCTACAAAACTATTCCTTTTCTACCCTCCCCTCAGCAATGATACCCCAAACCTTTGCCAAATCCTTCGCCAAATCCTTCCTAGCACCATTGAGGACCCAGTGACAACAGAGACCATGAATAAACGAATTAGAAACTCATCTTTTAAGAGAACAAATGGTTTGTATATAAGCATTGTGATTGTTCTGGTAAGTTCCGGTTACATTGCAAGATCATAAGAATCAAGTACTAGGAATCACTTTTGTTGGGGTTCCCAGGTGGCAGTAGTGGAAAAGAATATGCCTGTCAATGTAGGAGACATAGAGATGCTGGTTCAATCCCTGCATTGCAAAGATCCTCTGGAAGAGGGAATGGCAACCTACGCCAGTATTCTTACCTGGAGAATTCTGTGGACAGAGGAGCCTAGTGGGTTCCAGTACTCTTGCCTGGAAAACTGATGGACAGAGGAGCTTGGCAGGCTACGGTCCATAGGGACACAACTGAAGCAATTTAGCACATATGCAGTTGTTTTTGTCACTATGATTTTAAGCACAAACTAATATAATAATTTCAATAATAGTTTAAAATTTCAATGTTGCTTTCTATCAAATCTTTAGGTGAGAAACAATTTCATTAACTAGACTCTCCCGACCAGCGATAAGTTGTTGACACCACTCTTGTCAACCATAAAATTATTATTTCATCTATTCTAAGATGCATATTTTTCATTTTTATATCTTAGAAATCAAAGTATATCTTATAATTGATGACATCTTCCAATTATAATTGGAAGCATTTTTTTTAATACACCAAATATATAGATGGTTGAGATAAGAGAATGACTCTATCCTATCCTATGAGGCTGAAGGAAATTTCTACTGGGGAAAGGCCTTTGGGGACCCTCAGATCTACCATGCTGACACCTCTCTGGTCCTCTGAGATGGTTCTGTCTTTACCTCCTAAAAATTAGATAAACTTGTGAACAAAATGAGGCATAGGCTTTTGCCTATAGAATTACCCTAAATGCAAATCCAAAATTCCTTGGGTAGTGCAAGTATCCTACCCAAACAAATAAGACAGACTTCTAAGGGATCTGGTTTGAGAAATCCTTGGTCTCCAAAAATACCTTCTCATCAGGGTACACTATCTCCTGCTCTTTGCAAAAACTTCACTACAGTCTTTGGGTAGTATTTAAAAAATAATAATGTAATAATTTTTTTTAAAAAGAAACAACATGCCCAGAGGGTCTTATTTAAAAGATGTGCATTTGCTGAAGAAAAAGGATAAAGGCTTGAAGCAATATTTCTTAAATAGTGTGTTCTAGACAACTGCATCAGAATCACCTGGGAAGCTAGTTAAAATACAGATTCATAGGTCCCATGTTAGGGAATGCGCCACAGAAAATAGCATTCCTAACAGGCTGATTCATACACATACTGAAATTAGCAATCTTGGGCTTCTTTAAAGAATCTCATTACCTTATAAGAAGTTTGTGTCTGGCAAACAGAGCCTAGGACATAAATACCATAAATAAATGGCAAGGGCTTGTATTAATTATCTATTGCTACATAGAAGGTCACCCCCAGGGAGTTCCCTGGTGACCTAGTGGATAGGATTCCAGGCTTTCACTGCCAAGGCCTAGGTTCAATCCCTGGTCAGGATTGAACCTGATCTAAGATTATTGTAAGTGGTATGGCATGGCCAAAAAACAGAAATCACCCCCTAACTTAGCAGCTTAAACAATGAATATTTATTACCTCACAGTTTCTGTGGGTCAGGAATTTGGAAGAGGTTCAGCTGAGGGATTCCGTCTCGGGGCCTCTCACAGGCTTGCACTCGAGATGTCAGGCCCGGCTACAGCCACCGGAAGGCCGACTGGGACCAGAAGATGACTCGCCCACGTAGTTCTCGACAAGCGACCTCCTTTGGCTCCTGCTGGCTGCCGTTCGGTGGCTCAGTTCCTCCACCAGTGGGCCTCTCCGCAGGACTGCCTGCGTGCCCTCTTGAGATTACCCCATGACATGGCCACCGCTTTCCCGAAGTGAATCATTCCAGAAAGAGCAAGGAGGAAACCTCAATGCCTTTAATAACCTCGTCTCCAACATCATGCCCCGTATCATCATATTCCGTTAGTCACTAAGTCCAGCTTACTGTCAAAGAGAGGAGAATTAAGTGCCAGCTCCTAAGGGAAGAATACCAGAGAATCTATGGACATATCTTTAATTTACTACAGGGCTAATATTTCTTTGTTGTAGTACAGAGAGTAAAGCTATGTGAAATGGCCCCTAGCTGTAAATTCTCCAGAAATGCCCACAACTTCCCATTCATTTTTTAGGAGGAGATTGGCAAAGAACCCAACCCTACAGAGGCTGTTTTATGCCAGGCATGACTTACTTTTCTAACTGTGGATAAGAAGTAAATTCCGCCCCCCACCCCATACTCTTCTGTCCCCTGCAAACAGGCTTTGGCTCAGCTAGTGGTTAAAATAGCTTAACAACCTGCAATCATAAATGTTGTAGAGCTATAGGAAGGGAGAAAAAGCTTCAAGTGGGTGTTATTTTCTCCCTCTGTGGTACCACATAGCAATGGAAATGCCAAGTGGAATTGCCCCAACTCCATTGAGACACAGCCCCTGGACCTGTCCATCTGGAGGGCAGCAATCCATGAAACCAATGGGGAGATAATAATTGACAACTTGCCTTTTAATAACAAATCCTTTATTTATAAAAATGTGGACTATAGCATTCCACTGCTATTAACACACCTAAACTATTTCCTTTAAAATTTGATCTATAGATGCCTGAGACATCTGTAGACTCTAGAAGCCTGTCAAAGCTATACAGCTTCCAAAAGCATTTAGTTTGCAACCGGGCAAGTGGTTTAAGCAGTGGAAGCTTTGGGCTGATTCCAGGGCTGCTTAGCTGACAAGCTGAAGGGAAATTGAGTGCATTACAAGACGGAATCAAATTCTGATCTTTCTTCGAATGCCTATTGTCTGTTTTATCAAAGACATTCGATATTGACACAGCGCAGGCTATTGAGGCTCAATAAAATCTATTCTTCACTTTCTTTTACCTCATCTGCAGACTGTTGACATTTTCTTTTATTTCACTACTGATGTTTTTCTTTTACATAGGAGATTTTAGCACTGATGTTGTAATTGCTTATCACACAGCTGGCCCTGTTATGATGTTCTTGTGAATGTCCCTTCATTTTCCTGATGGTCCTGTGATCCAATCTACAATCCATTTAAAAACAAAACATTCATGTGCCATTTTATGCTGTGGCTCTTTTGGAGTTCTATTTCAGCTTCATTAATATTGATGCCGTCTGTCTCCTTGCTTATTTCAGAAGATTCTTTGAAATTAATCTTCAGAATTCGCTGTGATTTGTTGCTGTTTTGAACGTCAGCCCCAGTACAGCTTGTCTCTCATTAATTTTGTTTTTCTTTATTTTTACATGTCTGCTATGACTGTTCTCCTACTTGTACTACTGGTGTGTGTCAGGTCCTTTATGGAATCCTGGTTTCGCCTCTGCTTTTCACTGTGATTTTCCATCATTAGGGACCTCTTGAATAAAAATGTAGCCCTTGTTTCTGACAGAGTCCATGTTCCTCTTCTTTTCTTTCTGTGTGATTTTCCATCATTATGGTTCTTAAATTTCTTGAATAATGATATATACAATGAACAAATGGACAGAACAGTAATGGCTTCATCGGTGTTTTCTAAAATGTATCTGCAGCTTTTAGAGCACACAGTGCCACAGCAGAATCTGTACTATGTATGTAAAAGAATTTTTAAAATAGATTTTTGTGGTCTGTTGGTGACAATGCTATAGTGCATTAATAATTCACGTTCTTGCTTACAGCATCTGCTTGTTAGAATGGCAGTTCCACAGAAGCCAGGCTGAAGAACAGCCTTAGGTCTGAATGTCTGAGGTGTACAGGCCCATTGCTATATCTGCTACTTTTTTCCCATACCGTTTTCAAAAGCAACCAATATTTCCTTGACTGGGAATGTTGGAAATTACACTAATTTCAAAAATGAGGTAGATGAAGCCAAACTTTACTCATTTGAGTTATTTTTGTGTCTGCTGGGATGAGTAATTTCATTGACCATTTCTGAATAAAACAATTTCATACTTCTAGTTACAAGTAGGCAAAGAAGTATTATAGCTGGTAGGAGAACAGAATTCAAATTTAACAACTACAGCTGACTAAAACCAAGTCAATAAATGCCAAGAAATAAGAGGGTAAGGTTAAAAATATCGACTGTCCAATCATTGCTGTAAAACTATGGAGAGAAAATCATGCTAAAATAAGAAAATAAAATAAACTGTGCACTATTGGTTAAAAACTATCTTTGCTTCATGTTCAGAATACTCATTACCAACTGAAGAATTCAAAATGAATTCAAGCGGCTTGATCTTTGAAAACATCCTATGAGAAACTACCAATACATATACAGAGCTGATATTTCAGAGAGTTTTACAAATCTGTGATGCACAAATAATTTCAAAGGTTGACAAAAGAAATCTAATGGCCTCCTTTAGATGAAAACCAATTTAATTTGGACATAAACCTAGAATTTAGAAATTTTGCATTCTCAGTATAATGTTAATACATTTCATTGGAATTGTACCAGTTCCTTTATCAATACTTCCCATATTTTAAAATAGAACCCCAAATGCCTAGAAAATGGAATAGACACCCACATGCAAAATAATGAAGTTGGGTCCCTATCTCACATGATATTCAAAACCTAGTTTAAGATGGATCAAAGCCCTAAATGCAAGAGCTTAAACTATAAAACACTTAGACGAAAACATAGGAGTTAAACTTCATGACCTTGGTTTAGGAATTGGTTTCTTAAATGTGTCACATAAAGAACAAACAGCCAAAGGAGAAAAATAGATAAATTAGGCTTTACTAAAATGAAAAACTGGAGTGCTTCAAAGGACACTATCAAAAAAGAAAAAAGCCCACAAAAGAGTAGAAAATATTTACAAATAATTTATCTGATAGTGGTCTAGTACCAGAATATATAAAGAATTCTTAAACTTAATAATAAAAAGACAGCCCAATTAAAAATGAGCAAAGGACTTCAATAGACATTTCTCCAAAGGCAATGTGTATCAAGACCACAATGAGATATCACTTCATACTCACTAGGATGACTACAATGAAAAAGACAGTGTTGGCAAAGATGTGGAGAAATTATAACCATCATACATTGATGATGGGAATATAAAATAGTGCCACCACTTTGAAAAGCAGTCTGAAAAGCAATTTCTGAAATAAACATAGAGGTATTATATGACCTAATAACTCCACTCCTAAGTGTACATCTGAAAGAACTGAAAACATATTTTCACACAAAAATTTGTACACAAATGTTAATAGCAGCATCATTCATAATAGCCAAAACACAATGAGGTATATCCATACAATGGAATATTATTCAGCCATAAAAAGGAATGAAGTAAGTGATTCATGCTAAAACATACACAAATCTTGAAAACATTATGCCAAGTTAAAGAAACCAGAAACAAAAGGCAACATATTATATAGCTCCATTTACATGAAATGTTCAGAACAGGCGAATTCATGGGGACAAAAAGTAGATTAGTGGTTATTAGTGGTTCTCATTCCTGAGGACACAGGAGGATGGGAATTTACTGCTAATGGGTACAGGGTTTCTTTTTTGGAGTGATAAAAATGTTCTGTAATTATGTAATGTGATATTCACATAACCTAATGAAGATACTAAAACCCACTGAGCACTATACTTTAGAAGGGTAAATTTTATGATTCTTTCTTTGATTTTTCTTTCTGAATTCTTTATGCACTTTTTAAAAAAGAATAAACAAATGCCATGTCTTTATGAAACAGAGTATTATGAGAACTGAAATACTCTATTAACATTAATAAAGTGGATTTTTAATTTGTATCAAATGAGGGTGATTGTTTAAACCTGGGAAAATACAATAGAATTGGGAATTGGGTATAAATCAATACTTCAAGGCCACATTCATATTGTCCAATGAAGATAATACTCTTATAAAATTTCTATTTGTAAACATCTGGATGCTGGACATTAAAGTTTTGACATCTCATCAGAATATTTTTATATTTAGACTTTAATTTCTTTCCCAATGACATTCATTATTTGGTTCATCTTTTCAAATACTACATATTCAGTAAATATATGTGGAATTATAAGTATTGACATAGTTGGTGGCTCATCTACATGATACTGAGTTCCAGTTATCACTCAAAGCAAGTAATCCTGGGAAAGGAAACACTCAATTCTGAATCTAGAGTGTAATGATGCCACAGTAACACTGAATGTTGAAATATATTTCAGTTAAACTTTTTAGATTAATAATTCACTAAGTTCTGATCAGAACTTAGTTTCAGTTCAGTTCAGTCGCTCTCTGTGTCCAACTCTTTGTGACCCCATGGACTGCAGCATGCCAGGCTTCCCTGTCCATCACCAACTCCCAGAGCTTACTCAAACTCATGTCCATCCAGTCGGTGATGCCATCCAGCCATCTCATCTTCTGTCATCCCCTTCTTCCACCTTCAATCTTTCCTAGCATCAGGGTCTTTTCCAATGAGTCAGTTCTTCATGTCTGGTGGCCAAAGTATTGGAGTTTCAGCTTCAGCATCATTCCCTCCAATGAATATTCAGGACTGATTTCTTTTAGGATTGACTGTTTGGATCTCCTTACAGTCCAAGGGACTCTCAAGAGTCTTCTCCAACACCACAGTTCAAAAGCATCAATTCTTTAGCGCTCAGCTTTCTTAATAGTCCAACTCTCACATCCATACATGACTATTGGAAAAACCATAGCTTTGACTAGACAGACCTTTGTTGGCAAAGTAATGTCCCTGCTTCTTAATATGCTGTCTAGAATAGTCATAGCTCTTCTTCCAAGGAGCAAGCGTCTTTAATTTCATGGCGGAAGTCACTGTCCGCAGTGATCTTGGAGCCTGAAAAAATGAAGTTCCTCGCTGTTTTTATTGTTTCCCCATCTATTTGCATAAGGGACTGGATGTCATGATCTTAGTTTTCTGAATGTTGAGTTTTAAGTCAACTTTTTCACTCTCCTCTTTTACTTTCATCAAGAGGCTCTTTAGTTCTTCTTCACTTTCTGCCATAAGGGTGGTGTCATCTGCATATCTGAGGTTATTGATATTTCTCCCAACAATCTTAATTCCAGCTTGTGCCATCCAGCCCGGCATTTCACATGATGTACCCTGCACATAAGTTAAATAAGCAGGATGACAATATACAGCCTTGATGTGCTCCTTTCCCGATTTGGAACCAGTCTGTTGTTCCATGTCCAATTCTAACTGTTGCTTCTTGACCTGCATACAGGTTTCACAGGAGGGAAGTAATGTGGTCTGGCATTCCTATCTCTTGAAGAATTTTCCACAGTTTGTTTTGATCCACACAGTCAAAGGGGTTAGCGTAGTCAATAAAGCAGAAGTAGATATTTTTCTGGAATTTTCTTGCTTTTTCTATCATCCAACAGATGTTGGCAATTTGATCTCTGGTTCCTCTGCCTTTTCTAAATCCAGCTTGAACATCTGGAAGTTCATGGTTCACATACTGTTGAAACCTGGCTTGCAGAATTTTGAGCATTATTTTGCTAGCGTGTAAGATGAGTATAATTGTGCAGTAGTTTGAGCATTCTTTGGCATTGCCTTTCTTTGGGATTGGAATGAAAACTGACCTTTTCCAGTCTTGTGCTCACTGCTGAGTTTTCCATATTTGCTGGGATATTGGGTGCAGCACTTTCAGGATTTGAAATAGCTCAACTGGAATTCCATCACCTCCACTAGCTTTGTTCGTAGTGACGCTTCCTAAGGCCCACTTAACTTGACATTCCAGAATGTCTGGCTCTAGGTGAGTGATCACACCATTGTGATTATCTGGGCAATGAAGATCTTTTTTGTATAGTTCTTCTATGTATTCTTGCCAACCTCTTCTTAATATCTTCTGCTTCTGTTAGGTCCCTACCATTTCTGTCCTTTATCGAGCCCATCTTTGCATGAAATGTTCCCTTGGTATCTCTAATTTTCTTGAAGAGATCTCTAGTCTTTCCCATTCTGTTGTTTTCCTCTATTTCTTTGCATTGATCACTGATTCAGGCTTTCTTACCTCTCCTTGCTATTCTTTGGAACTCTGCATCCAAATGAGTATATCTTTCCTTTTCTCCTTTGCCTTTCACTTCTCTTCTTTTCTCAGCTATTTGTAAGGCCTCCTCAGACAACCATTTTGCATTTTTGCATTTCTTTTTCTTCAGGATGGTCTTGATTACTGCCTCTTATACAATGTCATGAACTTCTGTCCATAGTTCATCAGGCACTCTGTCAGATCTAATCCCTTGAATCTATTTGTCATTTCCACTGTATAATTGTGAGGGATTTGATTTAGGTCATACCTGAATGGTCTAGTGGTTTTCTATACTTTCTTCAATTTAAATCTGAATTTGGCAGTAAGGAGTTCATGGTCTGAGCCACAGTCCGTTCCTCATACTATATTTGCTGACTGTACAGAGCTTCTCCATCTTTGGCTGCAAAGAATATAATCAATCTGATTTTGGTATTGACCATCTGGTGATGTCCATGTGTAGAGTCTTCTCTTGTGTTGCTGGAAGAGGGTGTTTGCTAGGACCAGTGCATTCTCTTGGCAAAACTCTTTGCCCTGCTTCATTTTGTACTCCAAGGCCAAGTTTGGCTGTTAGTCCAGGTATCTCTTGACTTCCTACTCTTGCATTCCAGTCCCCTATAATGAAAAGGACATCTTTTGGGGGTGTTAGTTCTAGAAGGTCTTTTAGGTCTTCATAGAATTGTTCAGCTTCTTCAACATTACTGGTTGGGGCATAGACTTGGATTACTGTGATGTTGAATGGTTTGCCTTGGAAATGAACAGAGATCATTCTGTCATTTTTGAGACTGCATCCAAGTACTGCATTTTGGACTCTTTTGTTGACCATGATGGCTACTCCATTTCTTCTAAGGGATTCTTGCCCACAGTAGTAGATATAATGGTCACCTGAATTAAGTTCACCCATTCCAGTCCATTTTAGTTCATTGATTCCTAAAATGTCGCCATTCACTCTTGCCATCTCCTGTTTGACCACTTCCAATTTGCCTTGATTCATGGACCTGACATTCCAGGTTCCTATGCAATATTGTTGTTTACGGCATCGGACTTTACTTCCATCACCCGTCACATCCACAACTGGAGATTGTTTTTGGTTTGGCTCTGTCTCTTCATTCTTTCTGGAGTTAATTCTCCACTGATCTCCAGTAGCATATTGGGCACTTACTGACCTGGGGAGTTCATCTTTCGGTGTCCTATTTTTTGCCTTTTCATACCGTTCATGGGGTTCTCGAGGCAAGAATATTGCAGTAGTTTGCCATTCCCTTCTCCAGTGGACCACGTTTTGTAAGAACTCTCCACCATGGCCTCTCCATCTTGGGTGGCCCTACACGGCATGGTTCATAGTTTCATTGAGTTACACAAGGCTGTGGTCCATGTGGTCCATGTGATCAGTTTGGTTAGTTTTCTGTGACTGAGGTTTTTATTCTGTCTGCCCTCTGATGGATAGGGACTTCCCTGGTGGCTTAGATGGTAAAGTGTCTGTCTACAATGCAGGAGACCTGGGTTCGATCCCTGGGTCAGGAAGATCCCCTGGAGAAGGAAATGGCAATCCACTCCAGTACTATTGCTTGGAAAATCCCATGGACAGAGGAGCCTGGTAGGCTACAGTCCATGGGGTCACAAAGAGTTGGACACAACTGAGTGACTTCACTTTCACTTCCACTTTCTGATGGATAAGGATAAGAGGCTTATGGAAGCTTACTGAAGCTCTCTGATGGGAGAGACTGACTGAGGGGGAAACTGGGTCTTGCTCTGATGGGTGGGGCCATGCTCAGTAAATCTTTAATCCAATTTTCTGTTGTGTTCCCTCCCTATTGTTTCCCTCCCTGATAAAGAATCAGAAAGTGGCAAATGTTCCCAATTCATCATCTTCCTCCAAACTCCTGGGAATGCTCTCAATTCACCCTTGCATTCCTCTCTTTCTGCTCCCAACAAAGAAGGCCATCAAGTCAGCCAAACAATTTCTGGTGAGCAGCTGAATTCTAAGGTTACCATCTGGTCTCATGGGTCTTAGTACAAGGTGATAGACTCCTGATGGAGGCACATCCAAAGAGCCTAGAAGTTAGCCCCTCACCATGATATACTACCTTACTGTGTCTGGCCACTGAGTCTGAAAGCCTGAAAGGATAGCCCATTTTGTACTGCTAACCTTACCACCCTTTTTTGCTCCCATTATGATTTATGTGTCACCTTCTGGCCAACATAGCCTTGTTCCTTGAGGGACAGCCTAAATACTTTAGTGATTTACATGGTGCCAGTCGGAGAAGGCAATGGCACCCCACTCTAGCACTCTTGCCTGGAAAAATCCCATGGACGGAGGAGCTTGGTGGGCTACAGTCCATGGGGTCGCTAAGAGTCAGACACGACTGAGCAACTTCACTTTCACTTTTCACTTTCATACATTGGAGAAGGAAATGGCAACCCACTCCTGTGTTCTTGCCTGGAGAATCCCAGGGATGGGGGAGCCTGGTGGGCTGCCGTCTATGGGGTCGGACACGACTGAAGCGACTTAGCAGCAGCAGCAGCAGCAGTCGGTACTTTCCTCTACAATAAAATAAGCTGCAGAAGGCCGGCAGCAAATTGCCCTCTTGCACAGCACTTCAGAGGGGACAGGATAGTTGGGTACAACTTCTAGAGAAATTCAGCCAAATTAATTTGTAGTATTTACCCACCATCAGATGGATTTTCTGGACTCACATGCTTCCTGGATACAATCTTTATATTAATAACACCAGAAATAGGAAATATGCAGGGACCAATATATTTTCATTATTCTTGAAAATAAAATACCCACTGGAATAAGAAGGGCTGTAGAACAGCTTTCTTCCCAGTTTTACACATGAAAGACTTCTATATGTAAAACACCTGTAGAGCATGGATTATCTAATACGTTTTCTATAATTCCACTACCCAGTAGATTGCTTATTCCGTCATGAGCCTGAGCAAACATTTGAAACAAATGAAAGCCAAGCATTTGTAGCCTGGATTCTGAATGCCACTGAACACATTTGGTAGCCCTGAAAATCCTGCCTCTTTTTTTCTATGTTGTCCATGAGACTGAATTAATTCTCTCCAAGCAATGGAATGAAGCAGGGTTGGAAGTGGGTTCCAGCTGGTGTATCCTGTTCTTCATAGAAATTTCCGGGCCACGAGAAAAATTTCTTTTTTCCTTTTTAAAGAATCCTACTGGATTTTATTTGACACGGAATACAATACGGCTGAAAAAATACAAAACAGAGAAGACATGGTTCTACCTAATTTATAATTAAGTAACAGGAGGGCAAGTCATTAAGTCCATAACAAAACAGTTGAGCTTAATGAAAAAAGTCTCTTTTCCCGGTGCATATACCTTTGGAATTCCCAGTCTCTGCTGTCCAATGAGCACGCCTGCTGTGCTCTGAGCCTGTAAAAGAAGCAGGGGAAGTGAAAGGCATGTTACAGACTCCCCATGCAACAGCTCTCTGTTCAAAAGTAGCAGATGACTGCTTAGCTTGACATTGTATGCAAGAACCATAATGTGGTTCCTGCAGGTGGCACAGTTATCCATCATAATATCCGAGGCCCAGATTTTCCACTTTTTCTTTCCACCTTTTCACTTCAAAGTGCTTTTCACAGCAGTGCTGCTCAGGAAATCCACGACCATCCCTGGCGCTGTCTGGAAGTGCACATCTGTCTTCTGGCCACTACAAGAGAAATTTCTTAACTTGCTTACAAAGATGGGGAGTTTTACCTGGGCCAAGCAAGACCACACTTTCCCTACAAGAGACTTAATCCAGGAACTAGAGCATCTCATGAAAAACAATAGAAAGATAACCCAGCCTTCCCTAATGAGGCAGCCCTAGCTCCTCTGATTCCTTCTGCTGCATGAGTGAGAAGTACCAAAAACGAGCGAAATATCTGAATGCTTTGAGCAAAGACCCAAATCAACTCACTACATAAATGTGGGGAAGAGAAGAAAATCCATGGCTTTAATCACAGTGACCCTGCTCACAGGTAACTGTATTCTAATAAGTTTCTTGACTTTTGGCAAGAGCATCGACTCCTCCTCCAGGAGAAAGGGGCAGATGCCCCTCTCCCTTGTTTTAGTTTGGGCTTCCCCGGTGGCTCAGAGGTTAAAGCCTCAGCCTGCAATGCAGGAGACCTGGGTTTGATCCCTGGGTCGGGAAGATCCCCTGGAGAAGGGAATGGCAACCCACTCCAGTATTCTTGCCTGGAGAATCCCATGGACGGAGGAGCCTGGTGGGCTGCAGTCCATGGGGTCGCAAAGAGTCGGACATGACTGAGCAACTTCAACACAAAATCCTTATCCAAGAAGCTATCTTTCAGCCCCAGATTAGCTTTGGCTACACAGCCGCCACCTCCATGCCTTGCTCTAGTCTGAATTCAATACTTGGTGAAGTAGATACTTAGCACTCAGAGTGCTGACCTGAGAAAGATCTGGGCAGGCACCAACACCAGACCTGACAGAATTCTTGCCTCTTCCAGGAACCATCTGCTGGTTCCTTTCACAGGATCTGGACCCAATGCCGTAACCAGTGCCATCAGCCACTTTGCCTCTTGCGTTCTGCCTTTTCCTAATCGCCTAGAGACTGAAGTAGGAGAGTTCCATCTCTGGTTTCAAAATTCCTTGGAGGAATCCTGTACTGATCAACTAGTCCTCTCTTTCACATTGGTGAAGATGGGGCTTTTAACCTTGACCTTTTTCTCAGCCCCTCATAGTATTTCTGAAGCCCTTTTTTAGGTGAGTTACAAAGGCTTTTAAGGAACATTTGCTTTTTCAGCAATTCCATTCATCTTAGTCCTCATAGCATGAGTTCCATCTTATTATGTCAGCAACTCACCAGGGCAAACAGAAGAATTTCTGATGTTTCAAGTTCGAAATTTATGCCTCTCTGTTGCATCTTCCACTCAGTTGCTAGTTTTTTTTTTTTATTTTGGAAGCCTCACACTCCCCACTCATGTGCCTGGCAGAAATGAAAGGCAAGTTCTAAATCCAGTGAATAATCTTACCTTTACCTACATACACTATCAGATCTTCCCATTATCCGGAATCTCTCAGCTTATCCAAAAATGACAGTTTTCTCTCTAAAGGCAGCAGCGTGCCATGAGATGGAGATAATTCCCTTACATGCACTAATAAAGAAAATGTAACAATAATATCAGGAAGACCATCAAATCATAATGGAAACTGAAAAACAGTAGCATTAAGCTACAGACGAAAATTAAAGTCTTTGAAATTCTGGCAGAGCTCAATCTCTCTCAAAACATATAAAATTCAACACCATGCCAAAATTCTTGAATCACAGTGAAAATTTATAAAAACCATATGGTAGCAAAGCTCTTCAAAAACAGTCCCCTGCCTAGGACATGTGTGTGGCATCAGGAGGATAAGCTAGCTTCCATATGATGAGCCAAAGTGAAGGTGTGCAGATGATTACAAGCCAGAACAATGGCTGGAAGGATAGTCACTATACTCTGCTTCAAACAGTGTGGCATCTCAATGGAATACAGGAGAAAAATCAATGACAACTCTTCTCGAGAAAAGATTTTGAGTAGGGGACAAATTTTAAAGGACAGAGTTACAGACTGTTGCAGGAACTGTGAGTGGTGGTGGCTGCCATACATTTTAACAAGAACATGTGAGCCATATATGGGAAGAAATGCTTTACAACACTGCTGTTATTAGAGGAGAGTCACTATCTTTGACATAACTGGTTAGTGATTGAGCCCTGTTAAGGAGACTTTTCTCCCCCACATTTCCACCAAAAAAACAACAAAATAGACAAAACAAACAATCAAACCCACACCCCAATAGCACTGGGTAGCAATGGTTTGTATTTCACTAGAAGTTTCATGATTTTTAAATTGAAAATGCAGTGATAAAATTTGAAAGGATATTAAATAAATCATCAGGTTGGTCTTTGAATAATCAGAGCAGAACAATCTGTTGAATTGTTTCTTCACTGAATGTATCCCACTTAATAATGGTAGAAGATTGTATTAACGTTCTCCTCTATTCACCACACCTCTTGTAAGAGAGTTATGTACACTACATATTTCCATGTGACTTGCAGATCCTTCATGTAGGAGGTGCATACTTCCTTACTTTGTTAACATTGGATTTAGCCATGTGCTTTGCTTTGGCCGGTGAAATGTGAGGTGCAATTGACCATCTAAACAGAAGCTTAAGTCCCATTGCACAGTTCAGCCATTACACTCTTTTCCGTCTACCGCAACACTGAGTGTCCTTAACAGGTGCTGCTTCTTCAGCTTGAATCCTGAAATGAACACACACTGAGCACAGCCACAGCTGACACATTCCACGAGTGAGAAATAAACCCTCGAGCCACTGAGGTTTGTGCATGTTTCTTATTGCAGTATAAACTAACAAAACTCATTCATACAAAAGCATGCAGGGAATTCCCTGGCAGTCCAGTGGTTAGGACTCCACACTTCCACTGAAGATGGCCCAGGGTGCTAAGATCTCACAAGCCGAGCAACACAACCAAAACAAACAAGCAAACAAAAAACATGTAAATTAGTACAGCAGCTCAGAGAAGGCGATGGCACCCCACTCCAGTACTCTTGCCTGGAAAATCCCATGGACAGAGGAACCTGGAAGGCTGCAGTCCATGGGGTCGCTAGGAGTCAGACACGACTGAGCGACTTCCCTTTCATTTTTCACTTTCATGCTTTCATGCATTGGAGAAGGAAATGGCAACCCACTCTAGTGTTCTTGCCTGGAGAATCCCGGGGACGGGGGAGCCTGGTGGGCTGCCGTCTATGGGGTTGCAGAGAGTCGGACACGACTGAAGCAACTTAGCAGCAGCAGCAGCAGCAGTACAGCAGCTATCTGCTAACAATATTTGTCAACTATGCTGTATATATATATATATATATATATATCTCAGATGAAGTGCTAGAATGCAAATAGCTTAGATAAAAACATGCCTCACAAAGGAATATAATTAATGTTAATCTTAATTTTCTATCTCGGATTTTTCGCTTATTTGAAAGGTTTCTAACAGGTTGTAGAGTATAATATATCCAGCTTCTCCATCTTCATTAAAAAGATTTTCAAGTATTCTACTCGAGTAAAATTAAGAATGTTATCAACCTAATATCTCTCTAAATATATACCATGTGGTTACTTTTAAGGGAATCCTCATTTTTGGTCAAAATATTACTAATTTCCAGAATAATTGTATAGATTAAGAAATGAATTTAGGGCTTACCTGGTGGCTCAGTGATAAGGAATCTGCCTGCCAATGCAGGAGACACTGGTTCGATCCCTGATATGGGAAGATTCCACTTGCCTTGGAGCAACTAAGGCTGAGCGCCACACTATTAAGCCTGTGCTCTAGAGCCTGGGAACCACAGCTACTGAAGCCTGCACCCCAGTTTCCATGCTCTGCAACACGAGAAGCCACTGCAATGAGAAGCAGGCACACCACAGCTAGGAAGTAGCCCCCACTTGGCACAACTAGAGAAAAGTTCACGCAGCAGTGAAGATCCAGTGCAGCCAAAAATAACAAATAAGCTTACTAAAAAAAAAAAAAGAAATGAATTTGTGTTTATGGGTTTGAGGAACTCATTCACTTGCTCTGCAACATTCCAAACAGTATTAGAAGCAAAATCGTACGTTAGAACAGAGCACAAAAGCAGTAAGAGCCAGACAGCTTTCTATGGGTTTTTATAGCTAATGAACTTTCAGACCATAATTAGTTCCTCTCTCAGCTGTATTTTATCCTAAGAACCTATTTTTTAGAATTTCTAGGCTTGACATCTTTAAGTCTTCATCTTTCTGGTACTTTAAAGCTGTTACTCCCCCGGTGGGTTTGTGTGTTTGCTTACATTTTTTCTGAGAAGAAATGCTCTGTCATTATCTTTGCCCCTCTGTACTTGTGTTTTTCCATCTCCTTTGTTTGCTTTTAATATTTTTTGTAACTTGTTTTAATGAATTTGATTACGATGTGACCGTGGTGTAAGATTTCTTTGTGTTTCTTGTGCTTGGGCTTGTTGAACTACTTGGATCTAGTTTTTATCAAATTTGGAAAAATTTTGGCTCTTATCTCTTCAAATACGTTTTCCTGTCACCACGCCCCCCTTCACCTTTCCATCAAGGCTCCAATTACATGCATGTAAGCTGCTTGACGTTAGCCCACAGCTCACTGATGCTCTCTGGTCCTTTTCTTCCACCAGACTTATTTTTGTCTGAGTTCATTGTGCATAGTTTATATCACCATGTTTTCAAACTCACTCCTGATTTTCCCCCAGTATCTATTCTGTTAATTAATCTTATCCAGTGTTATAGTTTTCATCTCTAGAAGTTCAGTTTGTGTCTTTTCTCACATCACTGTGTTTCTCCTTAGCATGTCCTGTCTTTCCTCTAGATCAGGATTGGTCCTCTCCTCTAGATCCCTTCCGTTTGGATGACTCTTTGTCTGGGGGGCTGTCCTCTGTATTGCAGCATGCTTAGCAGCATCCCTAGCTTCTATCCACTGCATGGCTGTACCACCACTACCCTCCAGTTGTGATAACTGAACTGCCTCCAGACATTCCCAAATGTTGGCTGGGGGAAAAAATAAGTCCTCTCCTAAAAACTACTGTGCTAGATTTGGGGACATATGTGATACAGTTATGAGAACTATTTAAATGTCATTGTCTACTAATTCTATCATCCCTATCTGTTTTCTCCCAATTTCTATTGATTGAATTTTCTCTTTAGAAATTTCCTGCTTCTTCACATGCCTGATAGCTTTTTTTTTATTATATGCCAGACATTGTGACGTTTACTTTGTTGGCAATGTGTATTCTCATATTCCTATAAATATTTCTGAGCTTTGTCCTGGGATGTAGCTAAGTTACCAGGAAAAAAGCTTGATCTTAAGCTTGCTTTTAAGCTTCATTAGGAAGGACCAGAACAGCATCTAATCTAGGGCTAATTTTGCACTGCTACTGAAATGAGACCCTTTTGCATGCTCTTCCCAATATCCCATGAATTGTGATGTTTTCTAGTTTGGCTGGTGGGCATTGCACTATTTGTGGCACTGAGTGAGCTCCTTACTGGTCGTTCTTTACGTGATCTAGTATAGTTTCCTCAAATGCATATGCTGGTAAGCTCTCAGATGACTACTTCCAGGAGCACCTCTGGACATTTGGGGGGTTCTTTCTTTCTGAGAAGTTTTCTCCTTTCTGGTTCTTTGTTCCGCAAACTCTAGCAGAAGGGGCCTCTCTTAACTCCATCTCTCCAATCCCCAGTTCCATCTGCTCCGCTCAAAGATCTTTGCATTCTGCTTGGGTTCTCCTCCTGCGCTACAGCCTGAAAACTCTCCAGGAACTAAACTGGGATCATTGTTGAAGACACCTGCTATGCTTCCCATCTCTCAGGGATCATTGTCCTTTGTTATCTCACGCCTAACATCTAAAAAATAATTATTGCATATATTCACTATTTCATCTGATTTTTTAAAGTTGTTTCAGGGAAGTGGGTCAATCTGGTTTTTGTCACCCCATCTTGACTGGAAATGAGTACCTTTTTTGTTTTGTGGTTGCGCTTGGTCTTCATTGATGTGTGTGGGCTTTCTCTAGACGCAGCGAGCAGGGGCTACTCTTTGCTGAGGTGCACAGGTTCTTCACTGTGATGACTTCTCTTGTTGAAGAGCACAGGCTGTAGGTGCACAGGCTTCAGTAGTTGCAACATGCTGGCTTAGTAGTTGTGGTGCTCAGGCTTAGTTGCTCTGTGGCATGTGAAATCTTCCTGGACCGGGTTTTGAACCTATGTCCCCATCATTGGCAGGCAGATTCCTATCCACTGAGCAACTGGGAAAGTCCAAAATGAGTACTTTTTTTTTTTTTTTCAAAATGAGTACATTTTAAAGCTACTTGAAATTTACATGGGCATTAAACTTTCTGAATTAATGAATTTCTGAGAATAACTGTACTTTGCTCTCACTCTTGATTGGACAGTTTGAATTGAAATAAAATTCTATTTCACATAATTTTCACTACAAACTAAAGGCACCTCTCTCTTGTTTGAGCATCCAGTGTTGTGTATGGGAAGTCTGATGTTTGTTTGATTCTTAATTCCTTTGTAAATAACATTTTTTCTTTCTGTAAGATTTTAGAATGATCTCTTGACCTAGTGTTCTGAAATTTCAGAGTGATCTGTTTAGGTACATATTTCAAAAAAAATAATAGCTGTGAAATCATGAGTTGACTAATTTTAATTTTACAACCCATTATAAAATAAGCATATGATCATTAAGATGAAAAAACATTTATCATCCCATTTAAAATCGTCTTTAGGGAGACATATGTATACTTATGGCTTCCCTGGTGGCTGAGCGGTAAAGAATCTGCTTGCAATGCAGGAAATGCAGGAATCGTGGGTTCTAGCCTAGGGTCTGGAAGATCCCTTGAAGAGGAAATGGCAACCCATTCCAGTATTGTTGCCTAGAAAATTCCACGGACAAAGGAGCCTGGCAGGCTACACTCCATGGGATCACAAATTGTCAGAATGACTTTTCGATTAAGCACACACGCACACATGTGTATTATGGCTGAATCATGTTGAACGGCAGAAACCAACACCACATTGTAAAGCAATTCTCCTTCAATTAAAAATTAAAAAAAAAAAAAAGACTGGAAGCTACCCAACACAATTATCTTTAGTATCACCAGTGTTATGTTTTCTACCTTTCAGGAAACTTTGGATTAAAGCATAGGGTTAAACAGCAAAGGAAACCGTAAGCAAAACAAAAGACAACCTACAAACTGGGAAAAGATATTTGCAAATGATGCCACTGACAAGGGATTAATTTCCAAAATATACTAACAGCTCATGTAATTCAAGTAAAAAAAACCCAACCCAAACAAAAAGTGAGTAGGAGGCCTAAATAGACCTTTCTCCAAAGAAGACATATGGATGGCCGATGGGCATAAGAAAAGATGTTCAACATCACTAATTACTAAAGAAATGCAAATCATAACTACAATGAGGTATCACCTCACATTAGTCAGAGTGACTATCATTAAAAAGTCTACCAATAGCAAATGCTGAAGATGGTGTGGATAAAAGGGAACCCTTCTACATTGCTGGTGGGAATGTGCATTGGTGCAACCACTATGCAGAACAGTATGGACATTCCTTAAAAAGTAAACATAGAGTTACCATATGATCCAGCAATCCCATTCTTGGTCACAGATCCAGAAAAGATGAAAATTCTAACTCAAAATGATACACATACCCCAAAGTTCACAGGCAGCACTATTTACAACAGCCAAAACATGGAAGTAACCTAAGTGTCCATCAATAGGAATGGATGAAGATGGATGTGTGTGTATATATATATAATCCAATATTAACTCAGCCATAAAAACAGGATGAAACATTGCCATTTACATTTTCAGCAAGGTGAATGGACCTAGAGGCTATCATACTGAGTGAAGTCAGACAGAGAAATATTATATCACTCATATGTGGAATCTAAAAAATAATACAAATAGACTGATTTACAAAACAGAAACAGACTAACAAACATAGAAAACAAACTATGGAGAGGAGGGATAAAGTAGGAGTATAAGATTAACAGATACACGCCACTGCATGTAAAATACATAGACAGCAAGGATTTACTGTATATACCACAGGGCACTCTATTCAATATCTTGTATAAACCTATAATGAGAAAGAATTAAATTATAAATAGATGTCTATCTATATGTATAACTGAGTCACTTTGCTGTACACCTGAAACTAATACCGTACAATATTGTCAATCAACCCCACTTCAATTTTTAAAAAGCACAGTATTAAGAAAATTTATAATAGATCATCAGGGAAAACTCAGAATAAAGATTATTAGGTATCTTGTCAATGGTTGTTGTCTAGGTGATCCTTTGGGGTTATCTTATTATGTAGCTGTCTGTGTTTTCACAATCCTTGGGCAGTTTTACATACAACTCTGTAAGCTGTAGAAAACTGATGCAAAAGAGTCTTATCTGTAGACGTGACAATAAATCGTCTCTGTTGAGGTGCAGTTGATTGTCACTATGTAAAAGAGGGAGATTCCCAGGTGAGTCTAGTGGTAAAGAACCCACCTGCCAATGCAGGAGACATAAGAGACGTGGGTTCGGTCCTTGGTCAGGAAGATCCCCTGGAGTAGGGCATGGCCGCCCACTTCAGTATTCTTACCAGACAGAGGAGCCTGGTGGGCTACGGTCTATAGGGTCACAAACAGTTGGACACAACTGAAGTGACTCAGCACACATGTAAAAGAGATGATTCCAAACATCACATTTCCTATAAATATTATTTTCTCATTTATTGGTTATCTCATTGCAGCATTCCTGATTGCTGTTAATATGTGTTTGTTCTTTGAATTCTCCTTTGAAAAGGTTTTAATCTCTTTCTGCTTCCTTCATTAATTATTGAGTTAAATAAGATCTTTGACCTGTATATTTTTAATTTATCTGAAAAATCATGATTTTGCCTTATTTTTAACTATATTTTATTAATAGCATATATGAATTATTATAATGTTCATTATTACTATATTCATCATGTTTGAGAGGATTTGGAGAACACTTCAAACTAGCCTTTGGAACAAAGTATTTTTTTTTATATGGGTGAGAATTTTTTATTTCACTTCATGAGTACAGACTTTAAGAGATAAAATAACAAGGCTATTTTTTAAGGTATAAAATAACAATCTACACATGTATAAAGTATATAGCAGGTATCTTTGAGTCTCTAAAGCTCTAGAGAAATAGTGGCATAAAATATATAATCAAATAATCCATCAGAGGAATGCCCCATGTTCTAATAGCTAACGGTAGTCATGAAGTCAATATCAAATGATGTTTGGCTCTCAAGGGCATCACTTCATTAAGAGACAGTTTCACTGCGAGTTACATGGACTGGTGCCTTTGAATAGATTGATACAGATACACTTATAGGGAGAGTGGAATATTTGAAAAGAAGGATGTGGGCTCACATTTTATTAATGCCTATTTTGAACTGTGGTGTTGGAGAAGACTCTTGAGAGTCCCTTGGACTGCAAGGAGATCCAACCAGTCCATTCTGAAGGAGATCAGCCCTGGGATTTCTTTGGAGGGAATGATGCTGAAGCTGAAACTCCAGTACTTTGGCCACCTCATGTGAAGAGTGGACTCATTGGAAAAGACTCTGATGCTGGGAGGGATTGGGGGCAGGAGGAGAGGGGGACGACAGAGGATGAGATGGCTGGATGGCATCACTGACTCGATGGACGTGAGTCTGAGTGAACTCTGGGACTTGGTGATGGACAGGGAGGCCTGGTGTGCTGCGATTCATGGGGTCGCGAAGAGTCGGACACGACTGAGTGACTGAACTGAACTGAACTGAACTGATTGCTCCTTTGCATTTTTGGGTTGAGGTCTGCAAACTCCCCTCTCAAACAGATGGATATATTTCTCATCATTCTGATGAGGTTGTAAAGGCAATCAATTCATTGCTTGCAAACCTTGCTTGTTTGATCTTAAGTTCCTGGGATAAGAGATAAAAAAAAAAACAAAATAAAAGAAATCCAGTTTCCTCAGTAAAAGATCTCTTCCTGTCTCTATCCTGAAACTAGTGTTAGTTTTATTAAACAGCTGATGAAGGAGTAGAGCACGTAGAAAATCTTTGTTTACAGCTCAAAACAGAGTAGATCTTCTGGATCCTATTTCACTGGCTCCCACATTTGACCACAATCACTTCTTTTAATTGAAGTATTGTTGATTTAATTTTTTTACCCAGCTTAATTTTTTCTGAACTTTTTATTTTATATTGGGATATAGCTGATTAACAATGTTGTGGTAGTTTCCGGTGAACAGCAAAGGGACATATCCATACATGTCCTTATATCCATTCTCTCCCAAACCCCCTCTCTCATCCAGGTGAAACAGAGTACATTTTTGCTAAGTCCTGGCTTTGAATCAAATTCTCTATGAGAAATCTGGCTGGCCACCCATTTTATAAACAAAGTTTTGTTGGCACACAGCCACATTCATTCATTTACATATAGAGTTACATAACAGAGACGAATGACCCACAAGCCTAAAATATTTAATATCTGACCTTTTGTAGAAAATGTTTGTTGACACTTGTTTTGCGGTATGACACGAAGCTGCTTTCTCATGTTAACCATAGATGAAGATTCTACTACTTTTTAAATTTGAGATGGTTAGGGTACAATGGATGTACAGTACCATTTGCAGGGAAATGGGTGTACAATACCATTTGCAGGGAAAGAGGGAGCTTCTTCATTTGGGAAGACTAAATGGCAGAGTGTTTAGTATCTCCCACTAGCCTTGAAGTTAGAGTGCCCTGGGTTTGAATTCACACTCTATTTACGTCTGAGAGAGCTTGATTAGCATGTTAAACCTTCCTAACCTTTAAATTTCCTAAGCCTCAGTTACCTAATCCATAAAATAGGGATAATGATATCATATATGGTAGGTGTAAGAATTAAATGAGCTATATAATACCGTGGCTCAGTGACAAAGAAACCTACCTGCCAATGCAGGACACACAGACGCAGGTTCAGTTCAATCCCTGGGTCGGAAAGATCCCTGGGAGGAGCAAGTGGCAACCCACTGCAGTATTCTTGCCTGGGAAATCCCATGGACAGAGGAGCCTGGTGGGCTATCGTCCACGGGGTCAAAAAGAGTTGGAGACAACTCAATGACTCAGCACAATATGTAAAGAGCTTAATAACCAGGACATAGAAATCCATGTTGTTATTGGACCTGGGCAAACTCTAGAAAGCACAGAAAAATTAGATCTGTGCCTGCTTTTGTAACCTTTTAAATAAAGTTCAGTATCTGTTGCCAGCCCACCCACTATTCCAGTGAAATTCTCTTCTTCCTACTCAAGAGGTAAAGCACTTTGGTTAGCTGGGGACACTCCAAGAGCAAATCTCGCTAAGGTATCCCTAGCAAAATCTCATCCTTTTTGTGGTAGACTGACTGTTAACAAAAAAGGCCCCAATCATTCTCTTCTAGGTCTCCATACCTCTTATGATGTGACTTTCGATGTAGAGGTGGAATCTGTTTTCCCTGGCTTTGAGTTCTTCCTGGCCTTGTTACTTGCTTAACCAGTAGAATACAGCAGAAGTGAATGTGCCAGCTCTGAGTGAAGGCCTGCAAAAAGACCTAAATGCTTCTGCTTGCTATTTTGAAACCCTGCCTTCACCACGATGACAAGCATGGGATCCTGCTGAAGGACGCGAGTGCCAAGATGAGCAACCTCATCCATGAACATCTGGCTTCAGTCAGCTACCAGGTGACTAGCCGGCTGATTTCAGACTCCAGTGATTCCAGCTGAGATCAACCAAGACCAGCTCAGATCAGCAGAATTACCTAACCAGTTTATAGATTCATGAGCAAAAATATGCGTTTATTGTATGCCAAGATAAATTAATATCTGATCATTTCTATCATTGTAATCTTGGCTACCGAATGATTGTTCTCTGCTGTTATTTGCTAGGGGAGTGCTGAGCATACATATCTCACACATAAAACTAGAGCGATAATCTGAGAACATGGATCTAATTCATCCCTGTTGTATCAGGACGCTGCTGAAATGACTGATCTACATGCATACTCAAGGAGAGAATTTCCTGTGTAAAACTTGAACAGAATTCACACCTTTTGGCTACAACCAGTAACTGAATCTTGAGAACTTTTAAAGAGAAGAGGTAGGTAGTCATTCTATTTACAAGACCAGTTCTTACAATAGGGACCATTAGAAACAAAATGTTTGCATGACAAAAGGACTTCTGAGTCCCCTCTGGTTGGCCTCTTGTTTAGAAATAGTAGTTAACGGAACAAAACTGAATACTTCTAGAAAATGCACTGTTCCTTGGGACTCTAACAAGAAGTGACATGATTATATTATGGCATGCTTTTCCCAAGGCAGTTACAAAGAAAAAAAAAACATTCTTTCTGGGCCTCTGGTGTTCCCTTGTGATTTTGAGCTTGACTATGCCTTTGCCTTTCCCCTGTACTGATACTCTGCCACCCTGTGTCATTTTAAGCCAGTCATTTAATATGTACTAGGAAGTTGTTGGATAAGCTTTCATGTCTCTTCTATCCCGTGTCAGTTACAGATACAATTTTTTGCTTACCAATTTTTGTTCTCAGTCATCAAACATTTATTTCGTATCTATGATGTTCTAGGCATTTTACCAGTCACTGGAGGTACAGCAGTGAATAATGAGACGTAGCCTTTGCCCTCACATGAATAATGATAACAAAAATGACAGCAAGCATATCATTAACAATAACTGATACCATACTACATTATAGGTTCTGAAACACTTTCATAGGCATTTTTAATATTTGACCTTCACTGTGGTGCTCTTAAATGGTTAGGACAAGATACCATCATCTGCATTCTACATATGAAGGAATTGAGACCCAATAACATTAAGTAACTTGGCCAAGCCTATAAGAAACTCATATTACCACTTAGGATTTAGAAATTTCAACCTCAGTTATTAAAATATATATATATATTATATTATGAAATGTTTCAAACTTACTAAAAATAGTAGGATGATAAATCCTATATATCTAAAATGCCAAATTCAAAATTATCAATATTTTGACCATATTTCATTCATCTTTCCCCCTTTTCCTTTGCAAAAATATTTCAAGAACATCCCAGAGATCATGTAATTCATCTCTTCATACACAAATCATTAAAAAGTAAAGCATTATGTTAACATAACCATAAAGCCATTTCACACTTAACAATATCAATAATAATTAATTTGTCTTATTTAGATACAATTTTTTATGTTTGGGCTTCCCAGGGAGCTCAGCTGGTAAAGAATCCGTCTGCAATGCAGGAGACCCTGGTTCAATTCCTTGGTCAGGAAGGTCCTCTAGAGAAGGGATAGGATACCCACTGCAGGATTCTTGGGCTTCTCTGGTGGCTCAGCTGGTAAAGAATCCACCTGCAATGCGGGAAACCTGGATTCAATCCCTGGGTTGGGAAGATCCCCTGGAGAAGGGAACAGTTACACACTCCAGTATTCTGGCCTGGAATACTTGATGTTTACTTGAGATAGAATGCAATTTCAAAATTATTTTGCTATTCAGCCATATACTGACTAGCCCAAATTAGTACAAATTGTCTCACCACAACAGTTTGTTGATTTCTAGATCACTCCTCTTCATGCAAAGCACATACTTTGTGGTGGAGAATATTATTTGCCCTCCAATGTCTCACCTCTCCCTTTTCCTTGTAGGTTTTTAAATCTAGAAACATGGTCATGAGAAATACTATATTTCCCAATATTCCTTGCAGCTGGATGTGGCCATGTGAGCAAATTTTACTACATGAGATGTATAGTGTTAAATTAAGCTTCTGGGTAATGCTCTTAAGGGGAAAGAATATGTTTTCCTTTTCCTTTCCTTCTTTCTGCTGACTACAAGGTAGAATCAGTAGTCATCCTGACCTATATGTGAGTGTGCTATGTTGTTTCAGTCATGTCCGACTCTTTGCAACCCCAAGGACTGTAGTCCGCCTGACTCCCCTATCCATGGGATTTCCCAGGCAAGAATACTGGAGTGGGTTGCCATTTCCTCCTTTAAGGGGATTCCCAACCCAGGGACTGAACCTGTGTCTCCTGCATTGACAGGCGGGTTCTTTACCGCAAGTGCCACCTGGGAAGCCCATAAGACCTCTATGCCTATGTCCTTAGTAAAATAGGTGAGGTGTGAGGCCTGAACCGAGGCATCAAATCCCTGATGATCACAGTGCTGCCATATGAGTTTAGAAGTAAGCTTCTATTCTGTTAGCTTCAAGCCAATGTTATTTATCTCGGTTTCTAAATTTTTTGACATATGTAGCGAGATGAATCCTAACTTCTATACATTTCTGTGTACTTTTTCCCATCCCTCAGTTATGATGGAACTAGCACACAGAAAAATGGGTTAGCTCTGAGTTCATGCCTCCAGATCTAATTTAACTATTAACTGAGATGTATTCCATTCAACTCAGTGTTTTAAAATGACAAATTGTCATTTTCAAAATTTTGCTTTAAATCTGCCCTTGTAATATAATCCATATCTTTTCTGTCTTCTCAATTGAAAGGTCACCCAAACAAACACACCAACTGGTTCTCTAAAAAGGTATTTTGTTCATAAGATTTGCAGAAAGCATTCAGGGAAGAATGGAAAAGGCCTATACTACGTACGTGTAACAAGCATTAGATAGTGAAATCAAGCCCAGCTTTGTGACCTGTCTCAGATCTCTGAAAATGCATCACTGGTTTCAGAGCTGGTCTGGGTGAGCTACAATGAGCTGTCACAATTGATATAGACATTATCAGAAGATCACAGTGTCTGTACAGAAGTCTAACTATTATCTATATTTAAAAGTTCTACATTTAAAAGATTTCTTCTGTAATTTTACAGTTGATAAATCAACTCCTGATGACACAGTGAAATAGGGCCAGGATATTAAAGCATTTAAACATGGCTTTTTAATTTGTTAAACAAACATTAAGAGATTTCCTCAGTCTCTTTTAATATTAAAAAGACTTATAGTAACAAAGAAAAGTATCGAAGTTTCTTTCAAAGGTGCAGGCTGATTTAGAATATTCCAAAGCTTTGCATTATGTAATCAAATAGAAGCTAATAAAAAGGAATGTACAACTGAGAGACTGAGAATTATATTTTTTGACTAGCAATAATTCTCTATTAAAGCTGTCTATTACATTTTACTTTAAAGAGATGAGAGTGACCAAGTTATTAGATGAATATTTTTTATTACAGTGTTTTGAGCCCAAAGAGAAACTGGCAGTTACTGAAATTCTGCACTTGCTGTTGTTCATCTGCTGATGAGTTGCATGTGAGAGCAAAATGTTAATCAAAACACTGGAAACTTTACACTTGCAAAAAATTAGTGAAAAATAATTCTTAATAAAGAAGCATAGGAAATACGTAAATTCCTGCTTTACATCTCAGACAGACTTTACTATTTTTTAATGGATCACACAAAATATTAATACTTCTTTCTTACTTCTATGAATTCCAAACTGGGTATTCGTGTTTGGTGGGCAGTTGCAGAGGAAAGAATTTAATTTTCAACTGCCAGACAGTGAAAGATAGCTCTCAGGTATCTGTCAACTCTTTGCACTCTATTAGAAAGTTCCCTTTCCATGTATATACATATATTCTTCAGTTCAGTTCAGTTCAGTCGCTCAGTCTTGTCCGACTCTTCGCGACCCCATGAATTGCAGCACGCCAGGCCTCCCTGTCCATCACCAACTCCTGGAGTTCACTCAAACTCATGTCCATCAAGTCGGTGATGCCATCCAGCCATCTCATCCTCTGTCGTCCCCTTTTTCTCCTGCCCCCAATCCCTCCCAGCATCAGAGTCTTTTCCAATGAGTCAATTCTTCACATGAGGTGGCCAGAGTACTGGAGTTTCAGCTTTAGCATCAGTCCTTCCAAAGAAATCCCAGGACTGATCCCCTTCAGAATGGACTGGTTGGATCTCCTTGCAGTCCAAGGGACTCTCAAGAGTCTTCTCCAACACCACAGTTCAAAAGCATCAATTCTTTGGTGCTCAGCTTTCTTTACAGTCCAACTCTCACATCCATACATGACCACTGGAAAAACCAAAGCCTTGACTAGACGGACCTTTGTTGGCAAAGGAATGTCTCTGCTTTTGAATATGCTATCTAGGTTGGTCATAACTTTTCTTCCAAGGAGCAAGCATCTTTTAATTTCATGGCTGCAGTCACCATCTGCAGTGATTTTGGAGCCCGCCAAAATAAAGTCTGACACTGGTTCCACTGTTTCCCCATCTATTTCCCATGAAGTGATGGGACCAGATGCCATGATCTTAGTTTTCGGAATGTTGAGCTTTAAGCCAACTTTTTCACTCTCCTCTTTCACTTTCATCAAGAGGCTTTTTAGTTCCTCTTCATTTTCTGCCATAAGGGTGGTATCATCTGCATATCTGAGGTTATCGTATTTCTATATTCTTAGAGACAGTATTTTCCAAAAGGGACTAAAACAGTATCTCATACCCTGAGTGCTCTTTTTACAACGTGATCTTAACACTCCTTCCATGGACAGCTGGAGTTTATGTCCTTGTCCCTCAAAGCTGAGCAAATATTTGTGACTGTCCCAATCAAGAGATCACAAAAATGCTGTGCTGTTTCATCTTATTGTCTTGGGACATGGCTCTAGGCATTCGCATATGTGCTGTGAGGAAGTCCAAACCAGTTTGCAAACATGCAGAGAGACCACATGGAGAGACCATGTATAGATGTCCCGTGAGTGCATGCTCAGTCACTTCAGTTGGGTCCAACGCTTTGCGACTCTAGGGACTGTAGCCCACCAGGTTCTTCTGTGCATAGGATTCTCCAGACAAGAATACTAGAGTGGGTTGCCATGCTCTCCTCCAGGGAATCTTCCCGACCCAGGAATCAGACCTGGGTCTCTTGTGTCTCTTGCATTGGCAAGTGGGTTCTTCACCACTAGTGCCACCTAGGAAGCCCACCCAGCATTTAATGCCAGATAATAAATGAATAAGTGAATGAAGACTTATCCAGATGATTCTAGTCTCTGATAGCTGAGTCACCACCACCATCCCCACCTTTGAGTCCTCCTAGAAGCCTCAGCTGCTGCTGCTGCTGCTAAGTCACTTCAGTCGTGTCTGACTCTGCGCGACCCCATAGATAGCAGCCCTCCAGGCTGCCCCATCCCTGGGATTCTCCAGGAATATTCTGCCATCTATGCGGTCACGCAGAGTCGGACACAACTGAAGTGACTTAGCAGCAGCAGCAGCAGCAGCTGAGGCTTCAAATACAGTGGAGCAGAAACAAACCATCCATATCCTCTGTACTCAGTCTGAATTCCTGAGTGGCTGGAAGGGGCACAAATGAGATGTTGATCTAAAGGTACAAACTCCCAAGTCATAGGATGAATAAGTTCTGGAGGTCTAATGATTACAGCACAGTGACTATAGTTAGTCACACTGTATTGTGTACCTGAAAGTTGCTAAAAAGTAGATCTCAAATGTTGGTGTCTCTACCATGACCCCTGAAAGTTGCTAAAAAGTAGATCTCAAATGTTGGTGTTTCTACCATGACCACCACTACAAAAAAAGGCAGGGGCAGACAAGGGGTGGAGGACACTTCGCTGGTGGTCTAGTGGTTTAGAATCCATCTACTAAGGCAGGGGACACGGGTGTGATCCCTGGTCCAGGAACATCCCACATGCCTTGAGGCAACAAAGCATGTACACCAGGACTACCCCAACTACTGAAGTTTCCATGTGCCCTAGGGCCCCTGCTCTGCAACAAGACAGTAGCCCCTCACTCACCACAACTAGAGAACGCCCACTTGTAGCAACAAAGACTCAGCACAGCCCAAAATAAAATAATAATAATTTTTAAAAGATAATTATGTGAGGTTAACCTTATTGTGGTAACATTTCAAAATATATATTGTATCACACCAACATGTTGTAGACTTTCATTTACAAGATGTTATGTGTCAATTATACCTCAAAAAAGCTGGGAGGAAAAAGAAGCAATACATCTCATTAGTGATTCAGGTAGTTAAGAAAGATCCCTAGCTGATATTGCTGTTTCTGCTTTTTTTTTTTCTTTCCATATTTTGACCTAGAGAAGAATATGCATATGTTGGCAAAATTTTTGTGGTTGTTCAGGATAAATTTATTATGGAGTAATTGTATTTTCCACAAATAGAAGCAATAGTATCTCTTTCTCTCTTTGTTTAGTTCTTACTCTGGTTCAAAATATAATTCCTCAAGTCAAAATATTTTCCCTCAATAAGGCAATCTAAAATAAAATGGAAGGACTGAAACCTTCACTTTATTGAGCCCTTATATTGCAGAGGAGGACTTCCTGGCCTGGGAGACTCTTGAGAGGAGGCATCTTATCAGCAGGAGCAGAACTGCCCAGCACTTCTTTCTCTGCCTTTTGGGTTCCTCACACCGTAGCCTGAGGTCTTGAAACCAAGCTTCCTTCTACTCAAGAGAAAGAATTTGGATATTCGTAATTTACAAAGTCAGTTTGTTTTGTTAAGAAGAGGAATCTAGAGTTGTGTGCATTAGAAACATTATTGTGAGGGGAATTTTATTCAGAAGCAAATAAATGAATATTCTTGCAAGTGTTTAGAGTCTCTACTCCAAAAAACCCTAATGTACAGCTTTTTTGCCTTCTCTACTTCACCTCCTTGAAATGCTAATACATATTTTATCAAATCCATAAAACAATGCTATGTGCATCACCCTCTCTCATATTTCTTTATCTAACATCCTTGTTCACTTTGGGCAATTGCTCACCTACAAAGATGTTCCCACGGCTTCTCTGGTGGCTTAACTGGTAAAGAATCTGCCTGCAGTGTGGGAGACCTGGGTTTGATCCCTGGGTTGGGAAGATCCCCTGGAGAAGAAAATGGCAACTCAGTCCAGTAGTCTTGCCTGGAAAAATCCCATGGACAGAGGAGCCTGGCACACTGCAGTCCATTCGGTTGCTAAGAGTTGGTCATGACTGAATGGAGAAGCACAAGCTGTTTCCAGAAAGATTCTAGAGTAGACTATCGGCTCATCTACTTGCCTTTTTTTTAACCTCACGCTAAGTCTCAAGGGGCTGATCTAAAGCCCTTGCACCATCCTCCCTCTTTTTTTAAAATTAAATAAGCTAAGTTTTTACATTTGTTTTAGTGTTTCTTCTTACCCAGAAGCTCCACTGGCAGGTTGAGGCCTTTGTATGGTACAGACACTGAATTCCATCCTGACTGGTATTTGTTCCTTGGAGGTGAAAACATAAATGTTGTATAAAGCTCAAATTGGCCTTATCAAACAAAACATCTCCTGGATCAGTGAATGACTGGTGACAGCAGGAGGCAACAGTACTGGCCTCTCCAATAGAAGTCACTGCAGTTAATGGAGGCTATTATGGGAAAATTCTGGTGAGAAGTTTTCTTTTTCTTTTTTCTCTTCCTCCAGACAGCTAAAAAATTTTTCAAGAAAAAAATGTATTCAGTTGCTAGGGTAACTGTGGTTTCAAAACTACTGTAACAAAAGCCAGATATCACATATCAAACTACCAAATTGTTAATTTGACTAGTATTTTTAAATAACTCCTTAAAAGAGATGTTTTCTCCTTATCTAGCTATGGAGAACAGAGAAAAGGGGGAAATAGGAGTTAAATAAGGAGGAGAAAGAGAGAAAAGGAAATTGGTAGATTAAGAAATGCTTTTGCTTTGCTAAATATTTGTTGGAAATAAAAATCCCTTCACCATGTTATACATACATTTGCAAAAAGGAATTATGTAGCCGGATTCAAACCAGAAGGAGGACTCTGGGTTACCCTGTTTTCAATTTCTCTTCCCACATTCAAACCCTGCTTGGGTTTTTAAGTGAACACTTTTCTGTGGGTACTTAGCAAAGGAACTAGTCACTTAAGCCAGTCAGGCATGTTCTGAAATCTTTTTGTGCTTTTCCTGTGTCTTGCTTTTCATCACTTGATTTAAAGAGAATATGATAAAGCCATTAAGCACTTGGACTCTGGAGTCAGATGCGGCTATGTCTATATTCCTTTTCTATCTCTTACTAATTTCCTTTGACCTCTATGAGTCTATTTCTTCATTTATAAAAATGATACCAGGACAAATGACTAGGTTACTTCAGTACATAAATTGCAAGGAAAGAAAAAGAGGAAGAGGGATCTGTGATTAAAAGTGATATTAGAGACTGAACGTGTTGATATTGCTTAGATCTGATTTGGGGGGGAAAAGCAACAGTAAAAAATAATTTATGAGATAACTGGAGAGACTTGAATACTGATTAGATGTTTGATAATATTAAGGAATTATTTCAAAAGTGTTTAGTATGATTATAACATGGTATCGTAGTTTGAGTTTTTTCAAGGGTTAGTGTCTTTTAATATTTTGATAAGTAGAATATTTACAAAGGATATGATGTCTGAAATTTGCTTTAAAATAAGGTAGGAAGAAATGGATGGGATAGGGATTAAACAAGTTTGGCTAGGAGCTGACAATTATTGATACTATGTAATCAATATGGAGGGGTTCATTATAATATACTCTCTTGTTTTAAATATATATATTTGTGAGTTTTCATAATAATAGTTTAAAAAGAGAGATCAATAATACTCATGATACTCACCTGATAAAATTATCCTATGGATTAAATTAGATGCTATGTGTAAAGCACTTGACAGAGTGCCTAGCATGTAATATGTGCTCAAAAATGTTAGCTATTACTGTTAGACCCATCTCCCGTCCCCTGTGTGCAGACCTGTGAAAGTCAGACCATGAGATATGTTGCTGAATGAAGCAGCTAATCTCACTCCTTCCCAAACAGGCAGCTGCTGGCTGTCCTTGCATTCATCCTCCTTCAGTCTGATTCTGTACTAGGCCCTGTGGTTTCCATATGCACTAAAATTCTATATCAGAGCAGCTGTTGATTTTACCTTTAGTTTCACAGAACATTTTAGTTGGGAATTTCAGTGGCAAATGGAAGGCAACTATTAATAAGTACTGAGCATTTGCTAGGAATTTCCCTACACAGTTTTATTTATGCCAACAATCCTTTCAAGTTGAAATTATTAGCTTCATTCTAGAGAATAAGAAACTGAGAAGCTTCCTGGCCCACTCAAGGTCACAGCATTAAACGGTGGACCTTAACTTGCACCCAGCTCCTGAGAGTCCCAAAGGGCTTGTCCTCATCCAGAAACCCTGGACATCAGCCACAATATAGAAAAAGTTAAGTTGTCTCCAATCAAAGAAGTCTGATACTATGTGTCCTGTGAACTGACTGGCAGGCTGGTTTGCAGCAGGGCAGTGAAAGATCTGCATAGCTGATAAGGAGAGTCAAAAGCTTGGTGGGAGCTTGAGGCTGGCAGACAGGATTCTCAGGAAGAAGTGTTAGAAAAAGCACTTTAGGATTGCCCTGACATTTGTGTTTAATTTTCCTCTTGTTCTAAATGCTATTCAATTTTTATGGGAAAGAGAAAGCTAGAAAGAGATACCTTATACGAGAGCTGTTCAGTTCCAAAAATTAAAACCAGCCAGCTACCATCCAGGACCATGGCCCCCATTCAAGCTTCAGCTGTCATTTAGTTCCCTGGTTGCACTTGACACCCTAAACTTGCAAATCATCAGTTGACTTTAGAATCCAGCTTATTAAAAGCGGGGCAATTCCGTGCAAGGCGAGTATCTGATTACAACCGAAGTTATTCGTTGTTTATATCGAACATTCCCGGGAATGCAGAGGAGAAAAAGGCACCGGGAGAAACAAACTCTAGCGACCAAGTGCTCAAGGAGAGAGCGTTAGTGTCTCAAACTGGAGGCGCAACCTCTTAGGCCCCACTGTAGCGCGACGCCAGAGATTGGGTTCTTGCCAAAGCCACCGGGATGAGTCCCAGCTAATTAACCCTTTACCTGCCGAGCCCAGAGGTCCTGGCTCTTAAGGCCACTCCAGCAGCCCAGCTGCTTTAGGAGTCGGACGTCACCTCCCGCCAGTGCGGACCGCCCACCTCCCCAGGCCTGCCCACTCCCTGCGGCGAATCCCAGTAGCTCTATCTAGTGTTGGGCTAAGGTCTTCTTAATTAGGAAACAATAGCTGTTTAAGAAGATGCGCAAATACCCCAGAGCTCTGTGCGCTCCAGCTTGGCGTTCTCGAGAGTTCCCGTGGGGCTAGGAGCTCGGCGGCTCAGAGCTGAGAGAGAGAAAGGGACCCTGACCGCTGGCGAGTCCTGGGCTCGGGGAATACAGCCCCACCCTCCTTCCCGGGCCCCGCCCTCAGTCTTCCTGTCTGGCGGGGACCTGCGGGTGGGGGACCACCCTCTTCACCGCTGCACATTTGGAGCGGAGGGGGCCAGAAGCCTGGGGAAGACAGCGCGGAACGCCGCCCGGCTTTAGCCGCTCGGATGTCAGGACGGTCCCCAGTCCAGTCTTAGGCCCCCGCGCCTGGCGCGTGGCGTCACAGCCAAGTCCTTTTCTTCCTCGAAGGGAGCCGGCCTTCGATCCCTCGGAGGGTGGAGATTCCTCACGTTCCCTCCTCTCGCTCCCCCGGGTGGGATGTGGGATTAGGCTGGAGTGAATATTCCGTGTGCTCTATAATTACGCACACACTGAAATCTTCACCGTTGACTTAAGTTACTTGGCGCTGCGAGGGCTAGGGCCCCGCGTATTGATTAAACGCAGCCTCTATTTACCTAAACAATAAATGCAGAGATTAGCAACGTTCACTTGATCACAGCGATGGGGTTGACAATTAAGGGGCAATGCGTCCCAGATGTAACCGAGCCAGTGGAGGCGAGGGGGCGGACTGCAGGCTTCTCGGAGGCGGGCGCTCGCGGGCTGCGGCGGTGAAGGCGCAGTGCGGGGCGCCGAGCCTGGGGCGGAGCGGGGATCACGGCAGGAGGCGGACCGGAGGCCCCGCCACAGGGAGGCCTATGGCCACCCGGCCGGGGAGCCCCGCCGCTGGCGTTGGGGGACCCGAACACCCCCACTCCCAGGGTGGCATCTGGAGCGCGGAGTCTCTCTCCCCGAGGCTGTCACCTGCCTCAAGGCCGGCTCGCCCGCTGCTGCCTGGCAGGGAAGGAGGACCGACGCCGCTGGCGCGTGCCCGAGTGAGTGTGTCAGTGTCATCAGTGTGCATTCCGCGTGTGGCCGCGGGGGAGGGGGAGGGGCAGGAGGAGACGCACGTGTCTGATGTGTGCGGAGCCTCCCCTGCCGCTCCGAGTACTTCAGAGGCAGGATGGAGGTGGCAGTCTGGCCTCGCGGTGGGGATGGATGTGACCAGAGGGCTCTATTGGCTGAAATTCAGAAAGCACGAAAGTGTCGGCCCAGGACAGGCCGGTTCTGGGAGATGTCACAGGAGTGCCTGGATGCTTGGTGAGACTCTTAACCGACCTTCTTTCTCAATCGCTCACTGAACTATAGAGCCCTGGGAAGTCCTAGGGGCAGCGGGGGGTGGGGAATGGAAGAAAACTCAGGGAAGGACTCAGAAGAGTAAGAGTAAGGATAATAAAGAACAGATGAGGGCAGTTGGGGGGAGAGGGGTGTGTGTGTGTGAGGTCATGAGCCATCCAGAAAAGTTTCCATATCCTGGGCTCCCATCGCAGGTTGGCTGCAAAAGACACAGGTGGCAACTCTCCCAGTGCCTGTAGTTTCTCTGGTTTTTCCCTCTTCCTTCTGTGCTCCATTATCAACCCATAATGCTTCCCATTCCACATATAGACACAGACAACAGGATTTGTCCCAAACACCCATGGACAAGCCAGGACGGAGCCCTTTCCCGCCAAACCACTAAGGCCGGGAAATAAACGGCGCCTGCCCAGGCTCTGGGCGCGAGAGCCCTCAAGAACACTTCAATGGTAAGAGCATTTAGGGGATTGGAAGAAGGGAAGGAGAAAGAAAGGGAGGAGAAAGATGGGGAAAACAAGAGGAGAAAGGGGGAGGGGGCCTACAGGGGCAGAGTTGAAAGTGGGGTTCAATTACGATCGCCCCTTCAGCGCCCAGGGTCTTTCCGCGGGCTGCCTCTCCCCCCATTTCAGAGCCGAGGGAAGACTGGGGGAGGGGAGATAAGACAAAGGGAATTCTCCTGTAGGAAGTGTGAAGTGCGTCTGTCCTCTCCTTGCAGGCTCTGGAAAAAACTGGCAGGAATTTCCTTGTCGTGAGAAGACGGACGAGTGTCTGCAGCACAGGAGACAACTACAAACAGACTTTGGGGCGGGAAAGAGGGCGGGAGGAGGGAGCTGGCAGGGGCCAGCTTTGATCGCCTCGGCTCTGTTGTATATTTGCCTTCTCCAGTTTAGATTAGCTGAAACAGTCAGCTCTAGCGAGGAGTTGTGTTCCAAGGAGCTCCCCCTCCCTCGTCAGCGCCCCCTCCCCAATGTCTTCTGCACGCGGGGAGCTGGGTCGCGGCTCTTCCCGAAGTCGCGCCTGAAACTTCAAGGGCTAATGGTTCTGTGTTCTGCCGTAATTAGGAGGCCACACAGCTCTCCAACACACCGTTAAAACAAATCTGTAAGTCATCCTACCCCTCTCCGGGACAGACCCGGGGAAAGGCGGCAGCTGGGGCCGCTCCCGGCTGCGTGCTCCGCGGGGGGAGTGGCGTCGCTGTGAATCCCGGCCTCGGTCTTTCTAAGCTCTTCCTTAGAAAGAAGAGAAAAGGGGCAAAGAATGGGCACCTCGCCATCCACCAAGCGAGCAAGGAGACCCTGTGTCTTTGCTTGAAAAGTTTTCAGAATAAATAGCTCTGGTGGTTCTAAGCAGTGATGAAGAGAGGCTGGGTCTGAGTCTTCTCCAGAACAGTGAGATAATGGGAAGGTTATGGAGTCGTCCTCCCCCCATCTCTTTTCCTTTCCCCACTCCGTAAAAATCAGCCATATAAATCGTTTGCATTGTTTAAGGTACATTGATCAATCTAATGGCTTGTAATGGGCTCCTAATTGCCACTTGCAGAGTTCTGCAGGCTCCTGTTTGAACAGGACAGTTTCTTGATTCCAGCAGAAGTCCACCTTAATCTTCAAACTGGTTGATTACAGACCCAGGAAGAGCACTAGGATGGCCAGGCCACAGCAGTCTCAGACCCTCAGGGGAGAGAGGAAAGGGGACTTAACGAGGGATGTTTGCTATCCTTTTTGTTCTTTTTTCAAATTTCACTAACGAGCAAAACCCAGACTGTGATTTATTGATTAGACAGATGATTTTGCTTTTATCAGACAAGAAATCTTCCTTATTTGCATTCCTTGTGTCTGTATATAATACAGCAAAGAAGTTCCTTGGACACAAACTGCTCTCAGTCATACTTCTTTTTATTTACTTATTTCTAACAGGGCAACACTAGGAATTGTGATAGTAAATCATAGGGCTGGGGGGTGGGTGGGTAGGGTTTAGGGAACACTTGTAGAAGAAAAGTCAAACTTTCTCCAATAGGCATATTAGGTATGCCTAAAGTCCTGTTTCATAGCTTGCAGTTGTGCCTCCTCTAAAGCCTGGATGGAGGAAGGAGAGTTGGAAGTCTCCTCAAAGGCTGCCTATGAAAGTGTAAAACTGAGGAAACTAATATGCTGGCAAGAAGCTGATGAATGACCAGAATTCCTTGGCCTTTGGGTTTTTAAAAAATATTAATATTTTAGGGTCTGTGTGAAAGATTGCTTTAGTGTCTCCAAAGATGGTTCCATCAGAGTTGGCTGAGACAACAAATGTGTTCCATTTTGGTAGAAAAGCGAAGTTGCTCAGTCGAGTCTGATTCTTTGAAACCCCATGGACTGTAGCCCACCAGGCTCCTCCGTACATGGGATTTTCCAGGCAAGAGTACTGGAGTGGGTTGCCATTTCCTTCTCGAGGGGATTTTCCTGATCCAGGGATCAAACCCGGGTCTCCCACATTGTAAGGCAGATGCTTTACTGTCTGAGCCACCAGGGAAGTCCAATTTTGGTAGAAATGCCCTAAAAAAGAAGGAAGCCAACATTTACTTAGGTCTAAGACCCCTCTATAGTAGTTGGTGACGGAGGGAGGGAAGGTAAAACCCCAAGGAGAATAGGCCCCCCATGGTTTCCAAGTAAGGCAGTAAACAAATCTATGATGCTTGTCGAATAATCTTCCAATAATTGCAGTCATTAAAATCATCACAGTCTACAGACACCTTCCTTTCTTTGACACACCAGAGTCTTTCATTTAATTGTTCATGCATTTTTGGCTCAGATAAACAGATCAAGGCAGGCTGAAAATATATGGCCCAGATACATCTAGCAGCAGAAAATTAGTTGTGTGGCAAAGGTGCGGAGTGTCCTTAATAGACTAAGGTCTATTCAGTAGACCTTAGAGACAAAAAGGATTTGCATCTCCTCCCATCTCTAAAGAGCAGTAACACTTCCAAGGTAGAGGAAAGATGAAAGTTCCAGTGTCCTCTTGAGCCTTTCTGCCTCTTTTATTTGCAAGGGTTAGGATGGAATGATGGTGTTATAGAACAAACGTTAAGTGAAAACTCAATGGAAGTTGTGGTAAAGTTTCTCAATTTTCAATTAATTTTCTCCATCCAGTTGATCTCAAGGCTAGTGCTTTTAAAAATATAGCTATGTGTCCATGATAAAAGATTCCCTTCTAATTAAAAGCTGCATTTAATTGTCACCCACTATTGACAAACTCCAACTGAGGAAAAGCTTCAGTGGACTCAACAACCTTACCTCTGTACTGGCGTCTTCAGCCCCTGTTCATGGCAGGTAACTGTGGTGCACAAGGGCAGCTTTCCCTGTGTGTGGGTTTTTTGTTGTTGTTGTTTGTTTTGCTTTTAACTCGTTATTAATGTATCTCCCCAACTCCCACACCGTGCTGACCTGATAATCACTGCTGTAGTGTAGATCATGCAAATGAAAAGCATAATTAATTGCGCGTATTATTCAGAAAGGGAGCCTGGTGGCTAAGCAAATAAATAAAGGCATGAGAGAGGAGGACAGGTCAGATAAATGCTTTTTTTAGGGCTCCTCTTCTGGCCCTCTCCTCGCCCCTGGCCATCCTGGTCCGGGTGGCTGAGGCTTTGACAGCAGCCAGCAGGGCCCGGGCGAGAACCTTCTGTTCCTCCTCCCCCAACGCCTCCGCTCCCGCCCACATCCTCAAGTCTCCCCAACTCCACCTCACCTCACCCCACCCCATCCCCGTGCCATATATTCGCAGCTCAACTCTGCGACTGGCCAAAGCTCTTGGGCAGTCACCTAATATTTCGAGTTATTCAAAAGATAACTGGTCCTCTCCTGTCTCCCGTTGCATCAGGGAAAAGCATCTTTTTTTTTTCCCCCCCGTGGCTTAGCAGCTCCAATCCTTCGGATCCGCGCTAATGACGGAATTGTTTCCCCGCTTTGCCTCCTCAACGCAGCAACTTGCGCAGTTGCTCAGATCGAAGCTCTCGGGAGAGGCAAAATGGGGGAAACAATATTTGTTCAAAGGAAGTGAACTTGTCCCTTTAATTACCCTATTCTTCTTTATTAGGATTCCTATTGAAATTTTATTTTGCAAAAAAAAATTATGTTGATTTAACCGTAGTGTATTTACGATGTAAATATATTCCAAGATGAAAACGTCACGGATCAATTGTAAAGGACCCGGATACATAATTTTAAAAAATCAGTTTCAGTGTATATGAGGTTCTCACCCCACTTTCGCTGCTCAGTCAGATTTGTTTATGCAGAATCGACATTTAATAGTGCTAATTGCACTCCAGTTAAATTGCCCTGATTGCAGAAAGGGAAGCAATTTTCGTGCTCTCTGTCTGGGTTTGGAAGAAATTGTTTTATATTCACCTCTTTATAAAGAAGTGGAGATAAGGCACCGGGGCCTTTGCACAAATTGCACTTAGGGGCTGACTGGCAGCATTCAGGCGCTATAATAGAGCATTATTTGGCCGTTTTGAATAATGTAAAGCGTTTGCTGAAAGCTATTCTCCTGAAAATTGCTTTAACTTTTAAAAGGGTGATGATTCACTCCAAACCAGGCCTTTGTTACATTGTCATTATTTCCCCAAATGTTTTAACAGTCAGCTCAACACTTCAGCATAACACATTGATCTTTGTTTAAAAACTAGATTTTTTAGAGGAAGAAAAAAATGTCACACGGAAAAAAAAAAAAACAAAACCTGGACTTCTGAAAGATTTCCTTGGGCACCCCACCTTAAAGTTGAAGTGCCCAGGGCGTCTGCCTGCGATCATCTGGAAGATTTTCTAACTTTTATTGTGATCCGGTGATGTGTATCTAAAGAAATATCCGAGTGCCCACGGAGAGTCTGACAGCTGGAACTGCGCTGAAAACCGAGGGAGCGGGAGGGGAGAAGAAGGGAGGAAGAGGAAGAGGAGAAGGGAAGGCAACCCGGGCGCCGGGAGCCTGAGGTGCCAGCGGGAATTGTTTTAAATGGTTGACTTGAAAATGTCACCAGTGCTAAGTGGCTTTTTGGATTGTCATTACTTTGTCAGGTTTCCTTAAAGAGAGGGTATGTTGGGGGAGGAGGTGGCTGGGGGGAACCTCCGCTCTACTCCTCCCCGGGCTGCACTGGGTGAGTCGGCAACGCCTCGCTGCCACTTAACAATCCCTCTATTAGTAAATCGACGCGAAGACTCTACGGGAAGCCGAACACCAGTCTGCTCTCCCAGGGCAGAAGTCACCTGTTGGGAAGGGCTCCCGGGTCCCCCTGCCGGGCTTTCCGGTTCTTCCAGGCTGCTAGGATGCCGCCTCACCCCTCCACGCCGAGTCCCCGGGGCTTTTCACACTCCCCCTTCCCCGTCTCCCCCTGCCAATTTCTACTAGAATCCCCAGGACACAAAGCTTCATTAGAGCGGCGCGGGTCTTCTCACTCTCTCTCCCTTCTCTCCTTTTTCTCTGTCGTACTTTCCTCAGCCTTTTCGCCACCTTAGACCAAAGTGGGGGGGCGGGGAGCATTTGAGCCAAGATATTCTAACGAAAAGCAAAGAAAGCAACCCGTATAGTCTTCTCCACCTACGGAGTGCACCAGGATGCATGCAGGCTCCGTCTCAGGGCCAAGAGATGAGCCACGGTGGTCGCACTTTTTGGGTCAAGAGGTACTGTATGCTCCCCCTCCGCAGCAACTCGTCTTTTGCACCCAAGCTGTTGAGGTTCGTGGTTTAAAATGTCTTTTAGAGCAGGATGTGGGTTTTCAGGGGAAAATGTGGTACACTAAAACCAGTACCCACGTCTGTCGAGGGCACTGATATTTCTGATTCAAAAGCTCCTGGCTACCCTGAAGAAAAAGAAGGGGAGACCCAGAAAGAAGAAAAACACCTCAGCGACTAAGGGGTTCCAGGAGCATAGTTAGTTGTCTGTCTGAGGACGTGTCTTCTCACGCGACAGGATCCGAAGAGGACTTTAAGATGCTTCCAGCTTGCAAAATGTGGAGGCGCCCACGTGTGGCCTCGTCCCTGGTACTCACGGACGGAGATCCGCGGGAGAAGCTCCCTGAGCACGACCAGGAAAGCAGGGAGCTAGGGGCGAGCCCACCCCTCAAACCGGCGTCCTTGCCCATCAGAGGAGCCTCTAGGCCCAGGCAGCCTGGAGTGTGAGTGGGTTGGAGCTGGGGCAAGAAACTCGATTCCGGGCTGAAATGTGACATGCAAATCTTCACCGGGTTAAACAAACAGCCGAGCAAGCTGCAGCTTCAGCGGGGGTGGCGGTGGGGGCGGACGCGGCTCCCGCCGATCTCTGTTTCCAAAGTCGTTGCATTGTGAAAATAAGCGGCTTCGTGCAGCGTGTTTTATGGGCTGATATCTCCCACCCCCACGCCAGCCCCCAGCGAAACCCGGCAGATAATCAGCACGTCCCACTGTTTAGTCATATTTGACAACTGGGTTAACCTGGTATCTAGGCGCTGGCAAACGGTACAAAGGGTGCCCTCAATTACCACTTGAAGCTTCGGGTGTGAGTGGCACTTGTATTACCCACTGGGTCAGAGGCCAGAGCGACAATTAGGAAGTCACATAGACCGCTAGGGGAAATGGCGGGATGCGGCAAGCTCCAGGCCCTCCCAACAAGTCTGTGGGTGTAGACCTGGACGAAGAGGCCTATTTCTCTCCTTTCGGAGGAGCCGTCCCTTCACCCCTTCTCCTCAGTGTGACTCTGAGTAAAACTGAATCCAGTGGGAATCTGGAACCAGGTAGACAAGTGACAATGATACAATCGCGAGCGAGAATGATGGAATCCTGCCGAAGTTGTGCTCCGTAGGCGAGAGCCTGGATACACAAAGTGAGCGTTGACATTTTCATCTCTACTTGGGCCTTGCTCGTGTGGCCTCCGCCTCGACGCCCCCTCCCCTCCTGTCTCCTTTCCCACAAGTGGAGAGTCGAGGACTGTCAGTCCTAACTTGCATCTTCTCAGGGAGGTCGCGGGGGGCGGGGGTGGAGGTGGGGAAGCTTGTGACTTGGTCTCAACGATACTTAAACCTGGCTTGGTGAGTGTGTGTAAATTTTTAATTGCGCTGTAATTTCTTCAGTCCCTAGCCGGCGACCGCCCCCGCCCCCAACCGGGTTAGCCGCAGTGACTGGCACGCGCCGGGAGCCCGGGCTTGGGCCCCTCGGCGCGTCTGATTGGCTGCTGGGCAGCTCCCGTCTGCTCTGCCTGCGCCCTCATTGGGTAAGAAGCGCAGCCAGCGGCACTTCAAAGCGGGTGCTCCTCGCACTTAGGCTGAGTTTAGCCCGCGGGAGCCCGGAGTCCGCTCGGCGCGAGCGCGGGGACGCCGGAGCCGCGCGGAACCCGAATAGTTTTTCCGAGCAGCCGCCAGGCTCAGCCTCGCTCCAGGCCCCGCCACGCCACCCAGGGACCTGCTATGGCCACGTCTATACTTGGGGTAAGTCGAAAGTGCGGTTATTTGCTTGTTTTAACAGGAGTAATTTTTCGTTATGGCTTCTCCAGGTCGGCGGCTCTGTAGAAACTGTTGCTGCCCGACTGCAGCTTCAGCTTCTTTGAGCACTTTCCACATTTCTGAGATAGATTCTTTCCAAATTATTGGAACCCAGGAGGTGCCTTTGAAAGAAAAGGATTTGTTAAGCAAGTCCTTTCAATACTCGGTTTTAGAGGTTCCTTTTCTTCCCCGCGTGATTTATATCCCATCCCCCCACCCCTTGCTTAGGGGATTGTTGCAATTACGCGACAGCGGTGTTTCCAGAAAACAGTCTTAATCGTTTTGCAGACCATGTAGTCACGTTAACATTTACACTTCTGCGGCTCCCTAGTTCGTCTATGACTGAAATCCATCGCGGGGGTCGCTTCTGCTCGGATTCTTGTCTTCGTGTGTGTGTGTATGTAAACATTTAAAACGTTTTCTATTAAGAAGAATCAAGTCGTAGTCACCCTTGGGAGGAGTGCCCCAAGTTTCCCCCACCCCCGGTCGCTGTTTCGGCCGCCTCTGCCCTCACCTGGTGTTTGTTGTCGATGTGTTTACCTTCGCGCTTCATCCCGAAGGGCGACTTGGGGGCTTCTTTGAGAGGAGCGGGCTTATGGCGAGCGGAAGGCGAACGACTTGAGTCCAGTTTGGGGCAGGATATGCAGCGACTGAGAACCGACACATCTTTGATTTGTAGCCCCACCGAAGAACAACTTTACAGCTCCGGGACCCTCTCTCTTGGGATCACCTCTGCCCCGCGCGGGGCGCGGCGCATCCTCCGCGAGCTCACCGGGAGGAGGCGCGAGTCGGGGGGCCACGACACCCCCCCGCCCCCCGCCTCGGGACCAGTGGCTGGGGGACGGGGCTGCTCACGGGTGCACTTTGTGTCTTCCTCCCACTTGTTCCTGCCCTCCTCCTCCTGCTCCCTCCCCCACCCCACCCACTGTAGGAAGAGCCGCGCTTCGGAACGACCCCGTTGGCCATGCTGGCGGCGACCTGTAACAAGATCGGCAACACGAGCCCGCTGACGACGCTGCCGGAGTCGAGCGCCTTTGCCAAGGGCGGCTTCCATCCCTGGAAGCGCTCCTCGTCCAGCTGCAACCTCGGGTCCAGCCTCTCTGGCTTCGCAGTGGCCACCGGCGGCCGCGGCTCAGGCGGCCTGGCGGGAGGCTCGGGCGCAGCCAACAGCGCCTTCTGCTTGGCCTCCACGTCCCCTACTTCGTCCGCGTTCAGCAGCGACTACGGCGGCCTCTTCTCCAACTCAGCGGCGGCCGCGGCGGCGGCGGCCGGGGTGTCCCCGCAGGAGGCGGGCGGCCAATCGGCCTTCATCTCCAAGGTGCACACGACGGCGGCCGACGGCCTGTACCCGCGCGTGGGCATGGCGCACCCGTACGAGTCGTGGTACAAGTCAGGCTTCCACTCGACGCTGGCGGCGGGCGAGGTGACCAACGGCGCTGCGTCGTCGTGGTGGGACGTGCACAGCAGCCCGGGCTCGTGGCTGGAGGTGCAGAACCCCGCTGGGGGGCTCCAGAGCTCGCTGCACTCGGGCGCCCCCCAAGCCTCGCTGCACTCGCAGCTCGGCACCTACAACCCCGACTTCAGCTCGCTCACGCACTCGGCCTTCAGCTCCACGGGCCTCGGCTCCTCGGCCGCCGCCGCCTCGCACTTGCTCTCCACCAGCCAGCACCTGCTGGCCCAGGACGGCTTTAAGCCGGTGCTGCCCTCCTACTCGGACTCCAGCGCCGCAGTGGCGGCCGCGGCGGCCAGCGCTATGATCTCGGGCGCCGCGGCCGCCGCCGCCGGGGGGAGCTCGGCGCGCTCGGCCCGCCGCTACTCCGGCCGCGCCACCTGCGACTGCCCCAACTGCCAGGAGGCGGAGCGGCTGGGCCCGGCCGGGGCGAGCCTGCGGCGCAAGGGCCTGCACAGCTGCCATATCCCGGGCTGCGGCAAAGTGTACGGCAAGACGTCGCACCTGAAGGCGCACCTGCGCTGGCACACGGGAGAGCGGCCCTTCGTGTGCAACTGGCTCTTCTGCGGCAAGCGCTTCACGCGCTCGGACGAGCTGCAGCGGCACCTGCGGACTCACACGGGCGAGAAGCGCTTCGCCTGTCCAGTGTGCAACAAGCGCTTCATGCGCAGCGACCACCTGAGCAAACACATTAAGACGCACAACGGGGGCGGCGGGGGCAAAAAGGGCAGCGACAGTGACACGGACGCCAGCAACCTGGAGACGCCCCGCTCCGAGTCCCCTGACCTCATCCTGCACGACTCCGGCGTCAGTGCGGCCCGGGCGGCTGCGGCTGCGGCGGCTGCGGCTGCGGCGGCAGCCTCGGCGGGAGGCAAGGAAGCCGCGTCTGGCCCCAACGACTCTTAGAGATCCGGAGAGAGGCGCGAGGAAGCGAGCGAGAGAGTAGACAACGAAAGCGAGCGAGAGGTTCGGAGGGCAAACGACCGGGGGATGGACGGGCGAGGGCTCCAGGGCCGCCCCCGGGCCGGCGCGAGGTGATGCGGCATTCGGCTCGCGGACCGCCGCTCGCCGGCCAAGCCAGGAGCTCCCCTCTGCTGCCCGAGCCCAGACGAGAATCGAACGCGTTTTCCAGGAACAAAAGCGAACCAACTTGCGACACAAACACTTTAAAAAACTGCGCGCGCACACACACACACACACACACACACACACGCCGGTGACCTACAACCACAAGCACGCACACTCAAGCGTGCACACGCACACACACCACTCGCACAAACTTCTTGAGCGAAGAGCAATACATAGAAACGTTCCCTCCTACCCCCACCGCCCACCCGGTTCCTCCACCCTTCTTTCCTTTTCTCCGAAAACAAATCACCACCCTGCAAAGGACTGTCAGAACATTTGAGAACAAACGGGACCTATAAACACAGACCCTTTGCGTGGATTATATTATATATAAAATGCTCCAAGTCCTGCTTGATATCTACTTACAGTGAAACTTTTTTTTTCCTATAAAAGGAAGCATCGAAAAGGCTGAAGGTGAGAAATTAAGCTGGAAGTCTAGTGACAGTTTCTCTGTATTTCATAACATCTGTAAAAATAGGGTTCAAAAGATTGTGTTCTCTTATTTTCTTGTAAGTGTTCATTCAAATAGAGGTTTTTTTTTTTTGGTGAATTCCTGAAATTCAGGGAGTTTTTTTATTTTTATTTTCTGATGCACTTTGTGAGAGTCAGTATATATGTAAAAGATATTTAAAATGTTGAGTTATCATTTCACTCACAAACACGTAAGTTAAGGTCATCTAAAGAAATTAAATGCGTTTATCTGTATGAAGAAAATCTTGACACCATATTTTCATTTTGGTATTATTAAAGGACTCTGAACAATACACTTTCTTTTTTTTTTTAATCCTGTCACACACACACACCCCAGCCCCCCACCAGTAACCTTTACATGGGTCGACTTTTTTTGTTGGGAAAAATTCCCTTAATGTTAGTCTTAGGTAATGTAAGGTTTATGTGAGTTATAAAAAGCCATAATACAGATACATTTTTGCAAAGTCAGAATTATTTATTTGTATATTAACAGCATAAATTAAATGGGGTTATAAGGTATAGTTGTATTACTTAAGGAGAGAGCTCTTAAAAGGTGACATTTTAAAACTCTGGAACCCCTTCGAAAAAGCAAAGGTCCTTGGCAGTTTTAACTGGGGAGGTGCCTACCCCTGCCAGAGAGGTCAGACAAAACTCCAGTGGGTTTGTTTGTTTTTAAAAAGCTATTTAGAAACAATGAGTGAAAGGAAAAAGCTTTTAAAAAGAAGTCTTTTACCTCCCAAGACCCTCTACGGTTGGGAGGTGACTCAAGGGAATAAATCGCTAGAGTCAATACCCCGGAAAAGACATTTCATGCCTAAATGAAAATCTTGTTAAATGTTATTAATTTTGACTTAGAGCACACAGCAGCCCCCTGTGCCTTGTATTCCCTTATTAGGGATTCATGTCTTATCAAATATCTAATTAATCTCCTAGACATCATTTGTTCTGGCCAACTTTATCTCAGCTGGTCCACGGGGAAAACTCCAAATATTCTCCGTGACAAAGCTCCCTTGAAGATCTTTTTAATTGTCTAAATTAACTGCACCAAATTTGCATGTCAAACGGTAAAGGGCAACCTGAGATAAAATGTAAACGTTTTAAAAGCCCCCAAACTAAGCACTTGATTTGATAACTAGGCTTTTTAATGTTATGGAAGACAACTGCTCCTTTCCTTTTCAAAGACGGCTGATCTATGCAAATAGTGAATTGGAAATGCCTAGGTCCCCGCGCCGTCAAATGGCCCTCGCAGGTTATTTGAATATCAGTGGCGCTGCTTCTGAAAAGGTTCAAGGATGCTCTCTGACTTCTTTGTGATTACTCAGTGCGGCGTCTTATTCTGAAGAAAAAAAAACTCAGGAATAATTAAAGGCTGGGATCAGGCCTGGGAACACATTTGGGACAGGAATCTCATTTAGACAGTCTCTTTCAAAATAAGGCACAGTTAAATTGACCAGAAGGCAATTATTGAAATGAAAATTATTTTCATTCTCTTTGTCTTCTGACCACCAACTTAACAGCCCCGGTTTAAAAGAGAGGGGGAAACGAAAAGAAAATTGGTAAGTGAAATAATTTCGCAATTCGAAAAAATGTTAATTTAGAAAATGAAGTACATATTTACAGAATAAAAGTATATCTAAAAGGCTCCCCTCACAATAGAAAATACAAGCAAAGTCAGCCTCAGTGTGCGGGGCAGTGTGGGGATTTAAAAAGATTATTGTCTTGGGAACTTGAATGAATGTTTTGATTTTTATAGAGGAGAAAAATAAACTGTTGTTATTAAGTCAACAAAAATTTTCTCTCAAACTGCAGTGAAAAGCCAAATAGCAAAGTAGAGATAAAACGTACAGAGAAGGTCTCCATCCGGGCGTCTGCAGAGTCTGGGGCTGGGTGGCTTCCCGCTCCCCCTTCTTGCGTCCCCGAAACCTCGGCTGGCCGGCTCTTCCGCAAGTGTTTCTTTTCTTTGGCCATTTTCTCTTCTGGCTCAGTTTATCACCGGGCCCCCCAGCCTACACTCCGCGCGCCCTCTCGTCCAGGCCTGGCCTAGAGAAGCTGGCCAGGGCTACGTTCACTCTAGGGGCTTGGGGCCGAGGCGCTGGAGGTTGAGAGCGTGCCTGGCGTGTTTGGGGGGCTGAGGGTAGGCGGCGCGGAGGTGAGGGTGTGGTGGGGTCTCCCGGGGAATAAGGGCGCCCGGGCGTCTGCCCCAGGCAGCTTTGTTTCTCGTGGATAATAAAGGCAGATCAAAGGGCCTGGCCGTGCAGGTCCCGCTCGCCTCGCGGCTCCCTCCGCAGCCCAGTGATCAAGGCCTCTGCGCGCTGCCTGTGCCCCGCGGGTCAGCGTATGTCCATCACCGCGGCTTCCCAGAACGGCGGGCGGCGGTCGGGCGTGAGCGTCCAGCCGGGAGAGCAGAGCTCGCGGAACCTGCACGCGGAGGGAGAGGGCCCCTGCCCCCAGCCGAAACTAGCAGGCAAGGGTGACTCCCGCCGTCTTCCCCAACCTCCAGCCCCAGGGGCCCTGGGGGCGCGGGGATACCTTGACCAGAGCAGGCGGCGACCCGCTGGGCCCCAGCAAATTGGGGAAGGCGTGCGTGGGAGGAGAAAGCCCAGGAACCCCGAGAAGAGTTCGGTCTCCACCCGAGGTGGGGCCGCCTCTCCCCAGGGCCACCTCGGGGCTCCTGGGCCCGGCCCGCTCTGGTTCGGGTGCAGGCGAGGGCCGCTGCTCGGAGGCTGGTGTGGGGTTGAGGGAGCAGGCATGGGCCCTGAGTTCTCTCAGTCCCGGGTGAGAGGAAATTTGATTTCGTTTCAGCCGGTGTCTCCAAGTATTTCCTGCGCTGTAGCTTTCTCTTCCTGCGCAGGAGAGGAACGAAGACCAAGTTTTCCTCGGCCCTTCTCTCTCTCAGCCAGCCACAATCCACACCCTCCTCGCCGCGTTCTGCCTTTTCTGGCTTTATTTACATTTTTAAAAAACTCTTGGAGTGAATCAAATTCTACCTGATGTGGGGGAGGGGGTGTGGAGAAAGAACGAAAAAAAGAAAGAAAAGAGAAAGATTTTTCTCTCCTTCAGGAGGGAAAACATTATTTTGACGAGATTAGATGGTGCACCTGAGCGGCTTGTCTGGACATTCCGTCAAATCGTTATAAGTCGTGTAAAATTGAATTTCTTTTTATTCAGATGGAGACTTTATTTATTTTAACTCTAATCTTATTTGCATCTATTATCTGTATTCGCCAAGGCTCTCACTCACTGCAAAAATGCAGATGAAGTAAATCTTACATAAATCCCGCCCATTTGTGTAATTGGTATACTAAGTGTTTATTTTAAGTGAGAATAATTTAGCTACAAATTTTCTTAAGGAATAACATTCTTAACACATTAAAAAAACTGAAAACTCTGATTTGCTTTTATGTTTGACAGTCGCTCTTGATTCCTTTAAGAGGAGCTAGGCGAGTGCGGCTCTCTGGCGCCATCTAGAGCTCGGGTTCGGGAAGGCCGCACTATCCGCCCTCGCTCGCCGCTTCGAGAGCCGGGAGTCTGCGTTTGCAGCAAGCTGCAACAACCGAGCGAATCCAGCAAAGAAAAGCGAGTTTTTGTCTTCCGGGGAAGACAAACCCCACTACTGGGGAGCACTGCTTAGTAACGGCAGGTATTATTGCTCCCAGGCAAGGAAGTTTTTTCTGAGATGTGCTAACTGAAAATCCAAACAAATAAAATAACGCCTTGCTTTGGCCCTAGTCTTAGAACTGGCGTATTTAAAATTTCTTTCAAGGCAATTTCAGGGTCTTCCAAGTTGGAGTTGAGCACGCTGGGCGCTGTCGGCGGCGATTTGGAGCCGGCATGGGGACCCGGCCGTGGGCGCAGCGCCCCCGCGCTCTTCGCCCAACGACCCGGGCTTGGACCGACCAAACCAAGCTGATTAAAGCACTCAAACAGATCGTTCCGTGTCCCGAGACCCCCTGTGAAGGGGAGAGAAGCGAGGGACCCGCACCTTCTCCAGCCCGGACCCGGGGATGGCCGAAGCAGTCTCCTGCCTCTCCGCTGTCTTCCCGGCGCCGTCCCGCCGGAGTCGAGGGCTGGGGGCTACTGGGTAGGCCGGGACTGGGCGGGGCGGGCAGGGTCTCCGGGGGCTGCCAGAAGTCCCGAAACCCCTCCTCCCAGCTCCTTGCGAAGGGTCTGCACTGCCCGCCGGCGCGAACTGATCCCCTTTGCCCCCGCCTTTTCTCTTGGAAACCCAAATCTAAAATCGGATAACACTTGGGGGCGTTGACCAATCTTCTCTCCACTCTGCGTCTCGCGGTTCCCCCGCCGCCCCTTTCCCTCCTCTTCCTAGTCCACTACCCCACCCCTCGTCTTCAGACGTCGTGCAATGGCTTCTTCCCTTCCTTCCTTGTCCCCCACCCTCCCCGAACGTTTATTGTATTTTAATCTTAAAAGCTACACCTCCAAATCCCGCACCCAAGGCCGCAGAGGCGCCAGAGCCCGCAGCAGATAAAGCCGGCTGAGGCGACGGGGCGCCGGGCTCCCTGATCTCGCGCCAGGGAAACGCCGTGCGTTTCCCGGAACTCTCAGCCACCTTTGCAGCGGGTAACTCGGCTGAGTTTGTATTTGCTGTTTTAATACAAATCCCGCCGCACTGCCTATTTCAAAGATGTGCTAATTACTACTTGGATAGCAGGGCGCAAAGTCCTTGTCCATTTCCAAGTACAAAGTAGGTTGCTAGAAAATTTGAAATTGCCTTTCAGCCTAAAGCTGCCTTACCTGAATGTCATAATTACAGTAATTATGTACATCCAAATTACATGCTAATTAAATTAGAATCAAATCGTTCTAAATCGAAATCAAATGAGGTAGTGAAGAATTAATCAATGACAACATAAATAGAGAGCTTCCTTCAGAGATATTTATTGTAACGATCCAAGGAGGAATTTGATCTGAAAAAGTCACCTGTTTATTTACTTTCAAATTAGTAATCAGTTATTATCCCTTCTCCATAATTTTAACCGTTCAGTGTTATTTACCCCCACCCTTTCCAGACGCTGGAGTTTATAGAAATATGTATGAGGTAAATACATACAGACATGCCTACCCTATATGTTATTGATATAAATATATACAGTGTGTTTGCAACTCCAGTTAAGGGAAGGTTTCAGCAAGTCCGTGGAAACATGTTCCTCCAGGGCCTGTTCTCAGGGATCCGGGAAAGCAAAGCAAGGCTATAGATTTTCCAAGATCCTTACACTCTCTTCCTTTAGAATTCATACTGGGGATTTTACATTGTTTTGCAAACATCCAACCATTTCTGGGTGATCTATTTATTTTAAAAATGCAGACTGATAAATCCCCTCTCCACCCCCACCCCCCCGCCCCGCAACGCTGATCTGTTTTCTGCTTGCAGTTTGCTGGCGAGAGTCAACATTTTCATTTTTGCCCCGGGAGCGAGAGATTAGCATCAGCGTCCTAAAGCGCCCTCTTCACCTGTGGAGCCCCAGAGACACGAGATACTCGCTGGCTTTCCTAACTAGCGAAGTCCACCCTCCAACCTGCAGAGGAGAAACGCGCGGGAGGCCGGGCAAGCTTAGGCAGGAACTGGCAGGAGAGGGCGCGTGGCGGCCCTGGCGCGCTGGTCCCCAGGGCGCAGCTCCCCTGGCCCACAGCCTAGAATTTCTTCTGAGTGGGCCACCGGTGGGGTCGGGGATGGAGAGCAGGACGGGTGCTGCGAGTTTAGCCCGCATCCTTTCCTGTTTACACTTCGTCGGTGGGTAGTCCAGCGGCCTCCTCGCTTATTCTAGGAGGGAGACGGGCCGCCTAACAATCAGGCTTTCATCTGGGTTTGAGGTACGTTCAGAAGGTTGCCAGACGCGTGTCTAGGAAAGCATCACAGCGCGCAGGGGTGGTGTCGCCTCTGGGGATGTGAAGAGCAAGCCAGCCCCCAGCTGGCCTCCTTTCAGTCTAAGGCGAGGTGCTTGGAAGCCACGATCTGGTCAGCACCCAAGCCTCCGGACCTCCGCTTCTGCCCACTCCATCTGGAGGACATTCAGACCGAAAGGACTGGGGTTTTCCGTGTCTACGAGTCAGGGAGAGGCGACTCACGGGCAGTTTGGGCCAGAATGTGCATTTCTTTGCGTTGTTTCCTGCGTTTCACCCCGCTTCATTATTAGTTATATTCTGAGGGTGTTAAGTGTGGCGTGAAGAGGGGCGAAAGAAGGAAGAGGAAGAGGATCTGTTTCCGCTTCTGTCAGCAGGAACGGGGTTTGAGATTCATCAGTACTGGGTTGCCATCGCATCTCCCAAACCTTATAGTTCCCTCCGTCTTAGTTTTTGCTCACAACTTTTAAAAAGCATTTCTCCTTTTTGATCTGAAAAACCCGCTCCCAAGACCAGCAGCTACTGCATGCCTTTCTCTCTTTTCAAGAAATGGTAACTATCTAGGTTTTCTTTTCAGAAAATAAAAAGATTTCTTAATACTCCTCAGCTACTGAAGCTAAAACGCAGCTTTCTCCCAGATCTTATTAAGCACAGGGTGTGGAGGGTGCGGCCTTGCAGAATGGCCTCCTCCAGCGCACCTCAGCCCAGTGGTCGTTTCCTAAGGAGGAAAGTGAAATGGCTTAGGTGGATTTTAAAATCTTTGAGAGTCAACGCTGAAGCATCGTAAATATTTGGTGATTAAAAACGGGAAACGCCGGGCTCCCAACAGCACCGTGATTCACTGTCAGCAAGCCATCTCCTGGAAGAACAGCAAGGAAGGTCTCTTCAAGCCTTTCAGATAAAAAGCTTTCTTCAGATTAAAATCGTATGATACAAAGCAAGATCTCCATTTTCCACTGCAAGGTAAGCAGAAACCTGCTGCTATGCTGCAGCAACCTTGCCTATTCTGGCACATTTATTAAATTAAATGATGACTACCTTACCACATAGACATTCAGATAAACAAGTCCTAACCTAGTAACCTGATCATGCCTGACCATTTGTAAATCGACAGCACCTCCTGCAGGAATTAATTTGCTAGTGTTAAATTACCTTAAATGTTAAGCCAGGGAAAGGAGAGGAAGGGAACCCAATAAAGTCTCTGAAGTTAGCCAGTGCTATGTCAGGCCACTGGACAAATAAGAAATGTCACTAGGTACATCCAGATTTCTTGAAAAGAATTTCTCTATTAAGGGTCAGAAGAATGACTTATCACCAGACTTTTCCTGTGGTTTTCTAAAAAAAAAAAAAAAAAAGTTACTGTTGAGGACTTTTGTTTTTGAATCATACGCATTAAACTTGGAGGATTCTTTTTTTGGAGTTAGTACTTAGGGAAACGTCTACACATACAACTAGACATACTTTCTATTATGAGCCTTATCTCTGGTTTTTACCTTGTACCTCAAAAGCAAAAGGGTAACAAGATGCTTAACATTTAAAAAATCACTTTCAATTGCTTTTGCCTTTACATTAGAATATGCAGAACAAGTCAGATGAGCCTCTTTAAAACTGTTACCATGTTATGATTATACGTGAAAATGCCTCCCTTCAGTTTTTAAGTTTGCCAAGTTGGAATGCTAACCCCTTGGGGCTGTCTAGCACCCTTGGGTGACCAAGTCTGAAAGCCAAACAGCAAACCAACATTTTCTATAACTACATGTGAATTTTTCTCACTGTTGGGTTGATAAGAATATTGGGGGGCGGGTACTGGTACTGCCTTATAGTTTCTCAAACAGTGAAGGATAAGTTAACCAGAGATTTAAAAATTCTTGCGGCCACCTTCAAGTTAAAAAGGCACCACACTTTTGTGGAAGTGTTAAATGGTAATGTATTTAATTCATTTTAATTACAGGATGCATTTCAACATTTCCCTTCATGAACACTACAGGTTCAGAAATTCTTTAAGGCAGTAAGTATTGCATAGGTTTTGACATTATCAAAATTATAAAGTCTAAAAAGGCATAACATAGGAAATAATCAGTGCAACACTGATGAACTCAAGGTGTAAATTAGCAGTCTTTATCAATCTCAAATGCACGCTTTCTTTTTTTAAACGAAGAAGGAAGGGGATCTTTAAGGTGCACAGTAAGTTACTGAAGAGTACAGGAGGAGGAATTCAAGTTCTCCTCTCGCAACTCTCTTAAAAATGTAAATAATCAGAGTTGCTTTGTGCCTTCAGTGAGCTGCTTGTGAATCAGAGGACATCTGTGTGTGCATATACAAGAGAAAGATATATCTATCTATACACACACACACACATACATACACACACACACACACACACCAGATACACATGTCTTAAAGTAATTCTTCTAAATTACTTTCTAATCTATGAAACTAGGACTGCCAATTCTCAAAAACCATCTGAACGAATGAGTATTTGTATTGTATTAAAGAGGTGTTTTTAAAATGTGGAACCATGATAATACTTGCGTATGTGATGGTTAGTATGTATTTTTTTGAATTGCATGTTACTTGTAATTTGAACTAAATGATTTTTTCTATAATTTTCCTTTACCATACACTTTGAAACACAAGGGGAAATTTATAGCTAAATTTTTGTACGCCACACATACCTATACTTATGAAATATATCTAAACAGTTTACTCGTTCATGACAATAAATGCTTAACCTTTAGAAGTAAACTGTGTGATCGAAGAAATGTCAGTGGTTGAAAGGCCATCTGTTCTAGGTAGAATAATGGTCCCTTAATGACACAGCAGTCCCAACCCAGAGCCTATGAAGATGCTAGGTTACAGGGCAAAGAGGAATTAAAGTTCCTGACAGAATGAAGGTTGCTAATCAGCTGATTTTGAAATACGGTGATTATTCCAGTCTCCTGACAGGCCCAATGTAATCTACAAGGGTCCCCCAAAGTTGAAAACAGTGCAGAATGTCAAAGTGTCAAAGCAATTAGGTACGAGAATTTGACTTGACTTTGTTAGTTTTGAAGATGGAAGAAAGGGGACAGGAGCCAAGGAATGCAGGTGGCCTCTAGAAGCTGGAATAGTCAAGCAGATTTTTCCCAGAGCCTCCAGAGCGAACCAACTCTGCTGACACCTTGATTTTAGCCTAGTGAGACCCATTTCAGACTTCTGATCTCCAGAACTGTATTTGCATTAAGACTGAGGTAATTTGTTAAGGCAGCAGAGAAAATTAACACATCATCCAAATGTAGCTAGCTTTTTACCCTAGAGCAAAACAACAAAGAAGTCTTAAAGTAATACAGATCAATCCATTACTTAATTCACACCAGCGAATTTCTATAGCGCTTACACTTGGCTTCAAGTAAATTCAAACCTTAAAAGTAATAAATGTGAATTGAAAAAATAATTAAACTATATCCATTCAATGTACTGTCATTCTTTTAATGATGAAAATGTCACAGAGTAATAAGGGGTTTTTATTTCAGTATAGGGTATAAGAAACATTTGTCAACTGAATATATTTTTACAGCCTCCAAATAGATTACTTACAAACATTTGCAGTTTATTCTTATGGGATTCATGTAGTTTTGTACTTGATGTAACAGTTTACAGAGATGAAAAATTAAAATAGAGCTTCTTATTAGAAAGACAACAGTATATAATTTAGCCCTTGCTACAGGTATTCAAGAAAAAAGTGGAGATATTTTTATTTGCAGTTTACTGTCGCAGGTAAGTCTCTCTATGTTCTCTACTTCTGCTCCATTCTGGTGTCACTCTAGTATGCTTATCTCCCGATAATGCTCTCTATGCACCTGCCCTCCTCTGTATGCATCCGAGCCACGGCGTCTGGGGTCGCTTCTTCTGTCCCGCTCTTCACCTGGACTGCGCCGCGGCCGCTTCCTTCCTTCTCTCGGCTGGTAACTGCCGGGGCTTCTGCTTCGGCTTCTCCGGCTCCTCTCCTCTCTCCCAGATCCTCTCTTCCCTGGACTCTGGTCACGGCTTCTGGGCTTTCTGTCAGAATCAGGATGGCTCCGTTTGCTGTTCTCCCCAGAACTCTCTTGTTTTAAAAACTTAGGCTTTTCCTTGTGACTGTGACTGCAAGAACGTTCCTCATCCCGTTTTCTCTGCTGAGACTTGCCCGTCGCTTCAGGATCACTGTTGTGATTCCCTGAACGCTTGTTTTTCTTTCTTCTCTTCTCCTGCATTTTTGTCCCTTTGCTGTCACTCTCACTGCTGCTTTCTGAACTGTCACTAGAGGAGGAGGAGGAGGAGGACAGCGGGGACGGGGGGGAGGAGGAGGAGGAGGAGGAGGAGGGCTTGTTTTTATGTTTTTTGTGTTTACTTCTGCTCTTCTGAAGCTTTTTCTTTTTTCTATCTTTTTTCTTTTTCTTTTTTTTCTTCTCAAGTCGATCTAATTTCCTGTTATTAGGGAAAAAACAGTAATAGGCTATGTAAAAATAGTCTACTTTCACTGACAAATATAAAATTCTGAATAGACAATACAGTTTCTTAGAAACATTAAAAGTGGTATTCAAATACAAACACATTCTTTACTTTTATTAAACAACAAATTGTTTTCTTCCTTTTAAATTACTCAAGGCACATACACAATAAATTTAAATTTAAAAATACATTAACTGTCTCAGTATACTGTCCTCTATAGTAATGACTATTACATTTTTTTTTTTTTACTGAATCAGAATTTGAAATTATATAGTATTCTACATAATCGTCACCATGGCATAAAGAAAGGTCTGTAACATTAGCTGGACCAACTGCAAACTCAAATATAAAGCTCTAATCAATGAAACATTAATTTTATGTATGTACTATTTTAAAATATGGAAATACGAAACATTACACTGTCAAAATTCAAACGCATATTCTCCAGAAATTCAGAATAACAATATATTTTTACATTTTTTAATACTCTATTTTAGTTACATAAAAGATCACATATTAGTTTTCAACAATTGTTTAGACTTATTAAATAATTAGGACAATTCTACTATGGCATTATGCATTTCTAAAGAGTAATTCACATTCTCAGTAGAGTAACTTTATTTATAAGATATATTTGAGTTACTCTGAAATAAAAATGTCCTCACTGGATTCTGTCCAGCCATCCTCAAAACTCCACATATTGAAACAACATGAGCTCCCTCTATTGGACTCACCAGACATTTCTTAGATTCTTTAATCCGGAGGTAGACTGTTTAACATGATTCATACTTACTTTAAATTTTAGCATTTTCAGCATTCTTCATAAAATTGTACAAAATTAAAGAGAGTAATACATGGCCCACAATATCCTCTAAGAACAAACTGTATATAAAGATATACAAATCTACTATGAAAAGTAAAACCTACAAATAAATCTATTTCCAAATTAAATTTTCTGAAAAGTTCAGTGACTTTGTGGTATAAGCTGAATATATAATCTTACATCCATTTTCATATTCCTGAAAGACAAAACTATATTACTGAGGCTGAAGAATAATCAATACATCAATGTGATACACGGTTTAAGTACCTTAAACTTAGGATCAGAGATGAATATGACCCTAAAATGAAACATAAGAAAAAATGTAGGTGAATTAATTAAACAGACACTTTTTAATCACCTGAGGAGTTTCTGTTTTTGTTTGGTTGTTAGTGACTTTAAAAATTCAACTTCTGGATCTTCTTCACCCTCGCTTGCAACATATTCCTAAGTCAACAAAAACATCATTAAATTGCTAGACTAGAAAACAAGTTAGTTGTCAGGAAACATTTACAAATAAGTTTTATATTAGGGACACACTGTTGATGAGTATGACATTTTAGATTGGAAAGTGGAATTCAAAAACTTTTGTAGTCTACCTGCCAAGGAGGATCATAACGGCCTAAGAGATTAAGAGGACTGCTTTATCAGGAGAGGACGATAGAGAAACACAGATGAAATATTTAAAGCACGGCTTCCACTCTCTCTCGTTTTTATTTTTTTTTTAACCTTTCTCCACTTTTATTTTTTAAAAAAACTTATTTATTTTTAATTGGAGGATAATGGCTTTACAATTCTCTCTTAAGTTTGAATTTAAACACTTGTGAGTTTAAATATTTTCTGTTTAATTTAATGAAACATAAAACCCAGGAAGATCACGAGCTCTACAGGAAGGTCAAAACACCCACACTTTTTGCCTTTCTAATTCCAACAGTACATTATTAAATATATTAAACAGTACACATACATAATAAATGGGCTTCTCTGGTGGCTTAGAGCTCTCCGGTATTCTAGGTAAAGAATCTGCCTGAAATGCGGAAGACACGGGTTTGATCCCTGGGTGGGAAAGATCTCCTGGAGAAGGGAACAGCAACCTACTCCAGTATTTTTGCCTGGAGAATCCCATTGACAGAGGAGACTGGCGGGCTACAGTTCATGGACTTGCAAAGATTAGGACACGACTTCGACTAACACTTCACTCCACTTTATACACGGTAGATAGGTTACACGTACAATCCCTAGCAATGTCTGAGATGGAATGTGACTCTCAGAGCAGCACAAGTTTATGCCAGTGGGAGTCTGGGATTTAGTCTCAGCTCTGTCTCTCAACAGCCACATGATCTTAGGGAAATCACTTAACTTCTGTGGGCTCCAGTTTCCTCATTAAATGAAATAAATGATTTATATTAGAACATCTACAACCCTTTAAACTCAACCATTTCTGGATCTATGTACAGTTTAATCAAGTAACTGTTTAAAATACTTTCCATTATTTTGAGGGGTTTGCTTTTATACACTTCTTCTCATTGGTTCTGTTTAACATCACTTCAGGCTAAGTTAGCAAGAAGGAAAAAGTAACAGCCTTATCACCAGATCAGTTAGGTATTTTATCCACAAAAACCCAGAGAAGCAGTTTTATTTATTAAAATATAGGTTTAAAAACAACTTCTCGTTTAGGCTAAAATAATAAAGAAGCAAAATCAAGATGTATTTTAGGCATTTTCTTTGCTCTATCTTGCCTTCCTATGGATATATGCATATTGGAAAACATTAAGTAGCAATTCACAAGCAATCACATTTAGATTTATAGACATTTTCAGCTTACTGATAAAAAGATCATTACCTGTGATGGATCATTTGCGGTCAAGTTTCTCCCCAGTACATTTCGTTTCAGTGCAAACCCACTGTTTCTCATCTCCGCTATTAGCTCCGAGGGGTGCATCGATGGCCCTGTTCACAAAAATCACAGTTTGAATGTATCATTTATATCTCTCTACCTTTTTCGGACTCCACAGTAGGAATGTAGTTGAAGCTTTGTTAAATAAAATCACAGCTAAATCAACTCAATAATCTTCTGCTGAGCAAATAATCAGATATGATTTTCTAAAACAGCAGTCTGGAGATTCAGAATAGAAAATAATTGCATTTTTCTTTACGTGCTAGGGGACTCTCTTCTTATGTAACTTTGTCATATTGAAAAGATACACTTAAATGTTATCTTCTTGGTAGTTTTTAGTATAAAATCAAAGCAAAATGATAAAAAAGACTGTAATTAAATTTTTAATAGTTATTCTCTCAGTAAGAATTTAAAAAGAGATACTTTTAAAGGTACATGAGCAATTTAATATTCTAGTTTCCAATTCAAAATTTCTAACCCTTATTTATCAAATACCAATACTGAATACATTGCCATGTGGTTGCTAACTCACACACACACACACACACACACACACACGCTATCAGTAACCATCAAGTACTTTAGTTATAATCTTGCACATATACATACCCAGAGTTTGAAACTTCTAGTCATTAGTTTGGGGTTGGTGACAAGCAGTTTTAGGCTGGTTATATGTGTGTATGTGTTATATTTTCTACAAGCTGTTGTTTGCACTTTAGCAAAATCCCCGAACTTTTTGAAAAGTGAGCTTGTTTTGGTAATATAATATGCTCTAAAGACAAATAATATGGGCTAAACACAGATATAATTAAAAATAAAAAAATTTTAAACATCTGTACTCTTCCCTCAAACATTATTATATGTATGTAAGATAAGAGAGACTCTTTCCTCCTCCTTTTGCATATTCCAGTTTCACTTTGTTTTCCCTGCCGGCAGCAAATAATGACATTTCATGGAAGGTTTTAGAAGTTTCTGGCCTAAATCATTACACTGGCTCTAATGAACTACACTGGGCAATGTATCTGGAATGCAGGGAAGAATAGGACAGTTCCTGCCAACAAGGAATTCATATGGGAAGTTGGGAGGATGGAGAAACACTCAGAAACTGATATTCTAGTTTGCTGACTGAGTATGTCATCTAGTTTCTTTACTCTTAACTGCTCTCTTGGTCTTTTAACTACTGATACTTATTTGCACGCTCACTTACATGTTACCATAAAATGCAAAAGGAAATAGGCAATACAATTTAAATCCGTTCTCTTGTCAGTAGCATCTTTGGTAAAAAGTTTGGTCAGACAAGTTCAGGTGTAGGTCAATAACTCTTACTGGACTCTGGGCTTTACCATTCTATCCATATTAGCAAAAACAATTGAAAGTTGCCTACAGGTATTAGGGAGATAATTAGAAAAACTGCCTATTATTGGAGTATGGGAAGTATTAATAATGTGATGCTTTAATTTATTGGGGGAAAAAGCCTTATTTATTGAAAACAAAAACATCACAAAGCAGTGCCTTTGACTGATATATTTCATTTTAAAACAACATGATTTTTTGTTTTTTCTTTTATACAATTAGTTCCTGTGGATTACTTTAATGACTTTGAGAAAAATTATTCAGTTTGGTTGATAATATCGATAATAAGATGGTAAGTAAAAAACTGAATTTTAAATATTAGTATGGATTGCCTCTAAATGGCACTGAAGCGCTAATACAATAGCTTTAAATTAATTATAGAGTGTTCACTTTTTGGTGCCTTGTCAAATTTCACATGTAGAAACATAATTTTATGAAGTAGAAAATGTCTTTCCTGAAGTGTCAAAACTACATTTCTTTGTCAACAACTTTTTAGATGTTAAATGAATTCAGAAAGCAAACATGTTAAGAATTAGGATAAAAAGCACTCCAGTGAAGGGCTAAAGAGTTTTGGCCATTATGATGAGAGGGTACTGATTTCATCAGTTTTCATCAAAAGATGGGTAATTTTAATAAAATGTATTAGAAAACATGCTTAAAATTTTTTCATTATAGCACTTCCAACCACTTCAAGAAAATGATCTCTTTTTCCCCAGGCTGACAGAGATTATACAGACTATGAAACAAAAATTACTCTTCCATCACTTATATTTCTCTAAAATCTTAACTGAGATTTTATAGTACATATGCTCAGCATGTACTTCCACACTGTAAGACTCTAAATACAGTGATTAGTGAAGAATCTAACAGTACTCAATAAATAAAACAACTATTTTTTTGTCAGTAGCTATAACCATTTAGGATTATTTTATATATATATATATATATATATATATATATATATATATATATATATATATATATATATATTTTTTTTTTTTACAAAAAATGCTCTTGATAGTAACATTTTTCAAAATCCAGACTTATTCCCTTCATTTGGTACTTAAACTTTCTCCTATCATCACAAGTTCTAGGTTTAAAAGATGTTGACATATCAAGTTTAACTAAGATATATTTAGCAAGATATCTTTATACTTTCATGTTATTGTGATAGTGGCTGGGTAGAGCTAAACTGACGGACACGACTCCAGCTGAGAGCTCAAACTTTAATTGATATAATAGATTATACAGATATGTTTAAAAGACAGATTTTACAAATATGTTCAAATGCAAAATGATTACTTTTTTTGGATATCTTAATAATTTAAATTACACATGTAGCTGGGCTTTAGGAATGTGTGGTTTGCTCTTAAATTTGCCATGGCAGAATGATTCTAGAGAACTCAGAAAAAAGGGCTTCTGCTGCTGCTGCTAAGTCACTTCAGTTGTGTCTGACTCTATGTGACCCCATAGATGGCAGCCCACCAGACTCCTCTGTCCCTGGGATTCTCCAGGCAAGAATTCTGGAGTGGGTTGCCATCTCCTTCTCCATGCATGCGTGCATGCTAAGTCACTTCAGTCATGAACGACTATGTGCAACCCCATAGACAGCAGCCCACCAGGCTCCTCTGTCCACAGGATTCTCTAAGCAAGAATATTGGAGCGGGTTGTCATTTCCTTCTCCAAGAAAAAAGGGCATTTGTTTTAAAATGTAGATTTGTGAGGGATCCTTTCTAGATCACTTCAGCCAGGCTGGGTTAAGCCTCCGTAGCCTGAAAACCAGTGTTCCAAATTAGAAAAGCAGGTCCATGGAAGAAACTGTTTTCAGCATTCATTAATTTTGCAAACTTGCTTTGCTATGATATGTGGGTAAATATCAAAATACTGATTGTGACTATAGTATGCAGTTCTATGTCCTGATTAGACCCAGACTTTATTCTACTAGGAAAATACCATGAAGTTAATGTCACAGAAAAAAATTCTGAAGGCAAATTATATTGTATTAAAATCATGTTTGTGAAGGGTTTAATTTGTTCATTAAGAACATTCATTTTTATAGAACTAACAAAAGCAACAGAAGGTAAAAAAATCTTCTGTAGTAAAATAGGTATTTTATCAGAGAATAATATAGGAATCAAAAGGGCTGGCTGTGAGAAAGGCCCTATCGCTGACTTCACAACTAGAGGACGGTAGTCCCAGGTGAATGCCACACACTGCACAGAGGAAGACTAATGCTAAAGGCAGAGATACTTCCTGTGTTTCACTGTTAACCTAGGCCCATCTGCTTTTCCTAAGACAGAGGCATCTTCCTTTCAAAATTCATCATTCCTTTCAAACAAAGCATTTCTTCTACTATTTTACGGCATCCAGTGGGAGAAGAGAGGACACCGAGTTCTAGGTTAAGAATAGCTGTATTAGAAATACTTTGAAAAAAAAGAAAAAGAAAAAAAAAAAAAAGAAATACTTTGCCCTCCTTCTCTCAAATACACTAATTTAATTTATAGGATGCTACTGTTTACTGGGGCACTGAACACCACCAACTGTTTGCTGGGACTAAAATGCTATTGCTAGAGTGAGTATAATTTTGTTTGCAATGACAAGGGTGATCAATTTTTTTCCTTCTTGTTCTGTGTATTTTAACTTTATATAATGAAAAAAATCTCAAACCTAGAGAGAATAATGTAAAGAGCTCTATATACTCACACAGCCTCAACAATTATCAATATTTTACCATTCTTGTTTTATTTACTACCTCCAAGTATTTTTGTTTCTTTTTTGATAGAGTATTTTTCTCCCTCTCCTTCTCTCTTTTTGAGGTATAAATGACCCATCTTAAATCTCTTTTAATCTAAAAAAAGTAGCCATTTTTCCTCCTTATGCTCCCTTTATTGCTATTCATTTGTTCAAGAAACTGGGTCATTTTTCCTGCAGAATTTCCCCCATTCTGGGCAATGATGTCATTTAATATGTTCTTTTGACCTTTGTATTTCCTGTAAATTAGCAGTTAGATCTAAAGGCTTATTATTCAACTATCTGGGTATTTTATAACACATACTTTAGGGGAATAATGGAAGGTTTTCTGAAGTTTGGATTCAGGAAGATGACACCTGAAAACAAACACATTTTTGCTAACGAACTAGACTAAGGAAAAAAAGCTAAGACTTCAACTTGGTATGGTCTTGGTTTCACCATGTTATTTACTGTGGTTTATTTACTAACAGTGACATAAACCTTAAAAATGTATATGTTTGAAAATAAACCCCCAAACACATCACAAATAAATTATGATTCTTATTTCCATGTAAAGTACGACATTTATTTCTTCTTTCTTTCTTGAAGTTAAACTGACTATATATTGTGAAAAATCCACACTCTGTCACTAAACGTAAAAAGGACACTTAGAAACACTAGTTATGTACGTGATCAAGAGGGAGAATTATCAAAATTATCTTATACTTGTATTTGATTCCTAATATTACCTAACCTTTTTGCTTTAAAGAAAGCTTACAGAAAGTTATCTTTAAAAAAGACTGAAAAGGGGGGCACAGTAGGAGCGTGCAGCACACGTCCCAGGGAAAAAGTGAACAAAGCTATTAATAAAGTGTGTGGGTGATTTTTATTTATACAGATGAGAATGTTTTATGTATGATTTTCTAAAGGTTATGCAAGAAACCAATTGTACTGAATTGTAATAAAACTGCTCCATACTGGGAATTTTCCTGACACACTGCCAGTTCATCTTAGTGGAGGTTGGAAACAATAGGGTTTCTTACTGCCCTTATCCAAGTTCATACTGAAGAAAGCTAATCTGATCTCTATTAAGACATACAATACAAAGGAAAAATTAAACATTTCATTTTTGTCTGTGTGTCTGGAAAATACACAAAAGCAAGGAAAGGTGAAACTGCTCTTATTGTATGCTAGTGAAAAACACTGTATTAAAAACAGCCTTGCCTTACAGAATCAATAATGTTAAAGATATTTGAGTTTCATTTGATTATATCTTTATATTTTCAACTTAATTTACATGCAGGTATTTCAGTGATGATACATCTATCACTAAACATTATAATAAAGTGATAAAGATAATAAAGTGAATTCACAGTCCTAGAGAACAAAGAAAAATCATTTGTGTTGTGATGAATATGAAGTATTAGAAGTCAGCACTAAGTTCTAAAGAAGTTATGAGAGTATGAACACTCTTGAAAAGAAATGCATCCATGAACTTCAAAAACATCATGTTGAGTCAAAGAAGCCAGACACAGAAGAACACACATCGGATGATTCCATCTATATGAAGATCATGAACAGGTAAAAGTAACATATGGGATTAGAAATTAGAGTGGTAGTTGTAAGTGGAAGAAGCCAACTGGAAAGGGGACTGAAGGGTATTTACTAGGTGATGACAACGCTCTATGCTCTATATCTTGTTGGAGAAATTCATTACATGGATGCATACATTTGTCAAATTCAAACTATATTTAAGACCAGTGAATTTTACTTAAAAATAAATCAAGTCAGTCAACAGTGGAGCTTTCCTGGTGGCTCAGCAGTAAAGAAACTGCCTGCCAATGCAGGAGACACCAGTTTGATCCCTGGGTGGGGAAAATCCCCTGGAGAAGAAAACAGCAAGCCACTCCAGTATTTTTGCCTGGAAATCCCATGGACAGAGGAGCCTGGTGGGCTACAGTCCAAGGTGTTGCAAAGAGTTGGATACAACTTAGTGACTAACAACCACAAACAACAACATTCAAAAGTAATTACTGAAAAAAAAGTAAAAAAAAAAAAAGTAATTACTGAATGACTAAGTTACTATAGACTTTCACTACATTTCTAAACGAGGTCTCTCTAAAACTATGGAGAGACCCCTGCATAAGGAATTGTAATTTTACATAGAAAGTGATTTTGCAAGTCAATATTAAGTATTACTGAGGGCTTATTATTTTATCTCACTAGGTACTTGAGAAATAAAGAATAGAGAACTTGGTTTTTGCTTTCAATCTTTTTGGGAAAGTTAGTTCATACAAAAGAATAGGAAATATATAAATCGTAAATTTGTGCTATACATTCAGAGAATAAGATGATAAATAAGATAATGTTTAGTATAGTTAACAAAGCCTAACTAATCAGTCACTAACTAAACTATTATTTACTAAGCATGTACATTGTGCAAAGCATTGGGAATACAAAGATAAATGAGATACAGTACCTATTTCAGAAAAGCAATACTTCCTAGGAAAGAATTAGAAAGTGAGTTTGACTTTCAAACTCTTAATATAAGATTTAGGAAAAGGTAAAACATAGGTATTTTAAATAAATGGAATGTGATGAAGATTCATGTTTGGGTAGAATTATTTCTAGGTAGGCAGACTACCTAGACCAGGTAGACTACATATCATTCATTCTCCTTTCCCCAGGTAATCATGAACTTCCTTTACTTGATGTCGGCAGATCTTGAGTAGATGGAATGATATCAACGGGGAGAGTCATGTAAAAGAGTTATGACTGCGATCTGAGAATCATTAACACCCCTTTGAGATGGGAGGTGTAGCCTCCACTAGCCTCACACACGCCTTTTAACACAGAGCTGAGCCATTTACTGACAGAACAGGACTGCAATTAATTTGTTAATATCAATGGAATTTTAAGGCACAGCCGCTCTAACAACAAGTTTAATCACTGAATTATACCAGTGCTTATAGACAGTTCAAAATTACTCACTGGTCAAGAGCATCAATCTGACCTTTTAAATACTAGGAACTGACAAGTTTTACTCGTTACCCTTTGGTAACCATACAGTTTTGTTTCCTATGTCTGTGAGTCTATTTCTGTTTTGTAAATAAGTTCATACTATTTTTTTAGATTTCACATACAAATTGATATCATATTTGTCTCCCTGTCTGTTTACTTCCCTTAGTATAATCTCTATGTCCATCCATATGCTGCAAAGAGCATTATTTTATTCTTTTTTATGGCTGAATAATGACCAACAAGGGCTTAATTTTCAAAATATACAAAGAGTTCACACAACTCAATAACAAAAAAACCCACACAACTACATATTAAAGAAGAGAAGAAATGGTGTCTAACCTTCCTTCTTTATTTTGAGGTCAACGCTTTATTTATTAGTTTCAGTATCTGCCTACTTGAGGAGCTTAGCTTTAAAGAGATTCTGGTAATACTTTTCCTGCAGTAGAATTATGTTGAAGGATTTAAGAAAAAGTTCTGCCATCAGATGTAATGCTGTCTCAGTGGCTATGATGGGAGGATTCAACTTCTTCAAAGCATTACACAAAAGAATTCAGTAACAGATACAGTGGGATAGGCCAGATGGTCAACTGAGTTTATCATCTTTCTAAAGAAAATCACTTCAGTATGCTCCTAGGTGTCTTTCTAGTACAAGCTTATGATCAGACAATTATTTTGTTAAATTTCCCAAACATGTTCTCAAGCAACAAAACTCCCTCCCACATGAAAGCTGATGGAGAGATGGAGGGGCAGCGTGTGGGAGCTCTGCTGCAGACAATGCTGTCAGTGCCACAGCTTAGTGTGACTTTCAAGAAAGACCCAATCAAATCTTAGGGGAAATAAGGCAAGGAAAAGAGTACTGACATGCAAACAAATGTTTGCAACAAGTATGACACCTCAATTTAAGCTGCTTGTTAATTTTCATATTGTTTAAACACACTAAAAGCCTTTGGCATAAACAAGAATGGATAGAGACACTTGAAACGTTAAGTATCAAACATCATTTTGGCTGTTAGAGGTACGGCTGGACCTCTTATTTAGGCATTAATACAGAGAAAGTAATTTTGTGTATGTCAACAATATTCAGTGACACCATTTTGAACTTAAAATTTAGTTTTATTAGAAATGTGAGACTTACCATGGTATCATGGACTGTAACCTACTAGGCTTCTCCATCTGTGGGATTCTCCAGGCAAGAATACTGGAGTGGATTGCCATTTCCTTCTCCAATGGTATCATATAGTCAGTTCCGAATACTCTTAAATTATAGCTAAGTTTTAAAAAATGGCAAAGTAACTTTAAATATATGGCAACTCAGACTTAAAAGCAAAACAGAGACTCAATTTATCTGGATCAGAAACCAACAGCCAGCAACTGGGAGATATACCTAGACGATAACCAACCACTGCCGGAGACTGGGCAAGGACTAGCTTAAGAGATGAAAATTCCTGGCGCCCAACCTTAAAGGGGCCCTGACATTTTTGTGAGTTTTACTTCCAGAAACCCCATCAAGTTCTCACTGTCAACAGCAAAGAACAAGCCCCTGGTACTTCCCTTCCAATAGTGGGAAGGGAGAAGTAACTATAGTGAAATATACCCAGAGCATTTTGTTGCCTTGAACAAGTGCTTAACCTCAAAGGAAGCTATGGCTCAGAGGTAAAGAATCCACCTACCAATGCAGGGTTAGAGCCTTGGGTTGGGAAGATTCCCTGGAGAAGGAAACGGCAACCCACTCCAGTATTCTTGCCTGGAAAACCCATGGACAGAGGAGCCTAGTGGGCTACCATCCACGGAGTCGCAATGAGTCGAACTTACTGACCAAGCAACAACCACAATAACCTATGTGAGGGAAGAAAGAAGCTGTACGAAGTGAAGGGAAAAAAGCTGAGAAGCACTCGTGAAGGTTACAGCCCAGAGGCAGAGGCTCACTAAAAGAGTGAAACTCAGTCACAGAATTATATTGAATGTTTCCCCTTCCTTCCCTCATATCTTACCACAGCATCAGTAGGGTTCCTGTAAAATAACAGATTATAACTGAAGCCAGGCTCAGCCTCTATTAATAGAATCTGTAGGAAAACCCAAAGATAACAGAGGAGACAAAAGGACACCAGAGGAAACATCCTTTAAAATTTACAGCTACAACAAAGAGTAAATACAATCTAACTCCTAGCCAGATAAACGCAAAACCTCACTCTAAAGGCCTGTTTACCTTGGGTCTGTCTACCTGATACAGTATGTCTGGCTTTCAACCAAAAATTGTAAGTTTGCTAGGAGGCAAAAACCATAGCTTGAGAGACAAAGCAAGCTACAGAATCAAACTCAGCTATAATGAAGATTCTGGGGTTATCAGGTTGGGAATCTAACATAACAAGATTCATATGGTAGGGCTCTACCACAAAAAGTGGACAGTATGCAGAACAGATGGGTAATGTGAGCAAAGAGATGGAAACTCTGAGGAATAACCTAATGGAAAGGATAAGGGAAAAAAACACAGAAATAAAGAATGCCTTTGATGAGCTCATCATCAGATTAGACATAACTGAGGAAAGAATCAGTAAGCTTTTAAGATAGGTCAACAGAAGCTTCTCAAACTGAACAGAAAAAAATGGGCCTCATGTGAGGGAGTCAGAATATCCAAAAACTGTAGGACAATTACAAAAGGTGTAACATATGTACACTAGGAATACCAGAAAGAGAGAAAAGAATGGAAAAAAAAAATCTGCAATAATAATGGCCGAGATTTTTCAACACTAATGATAGACACCAAAACACAAATCCAGAAAGCTCAGAGAACACCAAGCAGTATAAATACAAAACAATCCATACCCAGGCATATGATATTCAAATTGAAGAAAATCAAAGATGCAGAGAAAGAAAATAAAACAACCCAGTTTAAAGACACTGAGGGAAAAAAAAGACAGATTAAGAGTAAAGATACAGAGAAAGATGAAAGATGTCAGAGGGGGAAAAAAACTTAATCAAGAGAGGGACAAGGATAAGAATCCTATGAGACTTCTCTTAAGAAACCATGCAAGTAAGGAGAGTAGACTGAAATATTTAAAGGTTGAAAGGAAAAACCCACTAGTATAGAAATTATCCAGTATCCAGTAAATTATCCTTCAAAAGAAGAAATACAAGTAAGATAAATATTTTATTCTTCTTATTCTTAACTGATCTAACAGATAACACCTTATTCGAAATGATAACTGCAATAACAGATTGGATGCATTATATTAATAACTATGGATCAATGAATTATACGCAGCAATGCTGCAAGAGACAGGAGGAAGGAATCGCACCCAATTGGTTTACTCTGTTATGATACACTGGTACTACGTGTGACGTGGTAGAGAGTTATTTGTAAGTGGACTTAGGTTAGTTCTAAATGTATACGGGAAATTCTAGGACAGCAACTAAAATTTTAAGAAAATTAAGCATAAATGATATGCTACGAGAGGACAGAAAATGGAATCACACAAAATACTCAATTAAAACCAGAGAAAGCAAAGAGTGGAAGACAAAAACAAAGAACAAGGGCAACACAGAGAAAACAATTATCAATATGGTGGATCTTAATCCAATTGTATCCACAACAGATTTAAAAAACATCCTACTGTATGCTGCCTACAAGAAACCCAGTTTAGAGTGTCTTAAAAAGTGGTGTGCAGTCCTGCCCCAGGCTACTGTGCTGTGTTTCCCTAGTCGGCTCTCAACCCTCCATCAGGTTGCATTGCCCTTAAATCACTAAGCCCCACCTCTTTCCAATCCCTCTTTCTTGGTCAATAATCTCACCTCCTACACCATGAGGAAGCTGTGAGAAAGAACTCCTCCACCCTTCCTTGCCTTCCTTCATCTGCAGACCTAGCCACACCTCCTGCTGGATCCCCCTCCAGGCACTGGGCCCTTCCACGGAGGGAGTGACGGCTCTTGACTCCATCGTCAGTCCTTCTGTGAGACCACTTGACCAAATTCAGTGCATATATGAAATGTTTTACAGAATTTAAAGCATCTTTTAAAATTGGATTTTATCCTTAATTGCTTATTGTTCCACTTAAGATTAAAATAAACTAATAAATAATAAATAAGATAAAGTAATAAAGCATTACATCAGCAGTATGATTTAGTACTTGCTGAAGGTATTTTTTGATCTCTCGGTTTTATTAAAATTGATTTATTAATTGCTAGACAATTATTTACATGAAATCTCACGTTGATCTCAACAAAAGATCAGAATTAAAACTCTTAGGTAGACACAAAAGAGATTGTTTTCATTTTTGTTTCTGTAATGTTTATGCTACCTAAAGTTAAACTTTTAGTTTTGACTGTCTTGATTATGTGACTTTTCAATAAAAATTTTCAGTCTTAAAGAAAAAAAAAGAAACCCAGTTTAAAGACACTGAGGGGAAAAAAAGACAGATTAAAAGTAAAGATAGAGAGAAAGATATACCATGCTAACACTAATAAAATACAGCTGGAGTATAACATTATTTTCGGATAAAGCATATTTCAGACCAAGGAATATGCTTTCAGAACAATCCTTTATGAAAGATAAACAGAGACAATTACATAATGAAAATAGGGCACACTCTCTAACACATAACAATCCCAAATGTGTATGCACCTAGTAAGACAGTATTAAAATATGTGAGGCCAAAACTGATATAAATGTTTTCAGAAATAGACAAATCCTCTATTATAGTTGCAGTGAACTTCAGGACTCCTCTATCAGAAACTGACAGATCTACCAGGCAAAAAATCAGCAGGACGTAGTTGAACAGCACCATTCCCATCACCTGGATCTAGTTGTTATTTATTGAGCACTCCATCCAATCAAAGCAGAATATACACTCTTCTCAAGATCGTATGGAAGAGTCACCAAGACTATATCCTGAGCCATAACCTTAACGTACACCTTAACATTTATAAAAGAACGGAAATCATACAAAGATTGCTCTGAGACCAAAATGGAATTAAACTAGAAACCAATACGGAATGAGCACCAGAAAATCGCAAAATATTTGGAGACTAAATAAACACAGTTATAAATAACACACAGAAGAAATCTCAAGAGAAACCTAGTATTTTGAACTAAATGAAAATACAACTGCTGTATAATAAAGAACTTGGGAGCCTCTGTCCCCAATTTGTGGAAGGGAGCCTCTAAATATCGGAGATTTCCTGAGTGATAACGTCACGGTGAGCCCCTAGAACGCTTATGCCAAGGAGATGAGTCAGGATGGGGCCGGCCACAGGAGAAAGGCCAACCATGTGATTAGAGGGTTGGAGCTCTGAGCCACATGTCAGCCTGATCTCCAGGGGAAGGAAGAGGGACAAGAGACTGAGTTCAACCACATGGCCACTGATTCAGTAAACCATGCCTATGTAATTAAACCCTAATAAAAGCTCCATATGGCATGGATGAGCTTCTCTGGCTAACAGTGCTCTGTGCACACTGGTGCATATCAACATGTAAGGAAGATGACCCCGGAAGACTCTGTGGAGAGAGGACACTGGAAGCTACGTGCCTAGGGTAGGCAAAAGCAAGGCAATTTTGTGTTAAAGTGTGAAATTTTTCTTTTCTACATATTGTGTGATTCCATTTATACGAAATTTCCAGAATAGGCCAAAAAAAAAAAAAAGGGCAGAAAGTAGACTAATGGTTGCCTAAGACTGGGGAAGAGTGGGGATAAGAACTGAGGAATGAGGGGTTTCATTCTGAGGAACTGAAAATGTTTTCAAATTAACCATCGTAATGGATGGACAACTCTGTGAATATACAAATTCAAAGCCACTGAACTGTATACTTCAAATGCGTGAACTGTATGGTGTGTCAATTATAACTCAATAAAGCTGTTATAAAAACATTTTTCAAAGAAATGAAAAGACAAGCCACAAACCTGGAGAAAATATTTGCAGAAGACAAATCTGATAAAGGATTGATACCCCAGTTATATAAAGAATTCTTAAAACTCAACAATAAGAAAATAACTCTGCTGCTGCTAAGTCACTTCAGTCGTGTCCGACTCTGTGTGACCCCATAGACAGCAGCCCACCAGGCTCCCCTGTCCCTGGGATTCTCCATGCAAGAACACTGGAGTGGGTTGCCATTTCCTTCTCCAGTGCATGAAAGTCAAAAGGGAAAGTGAAGACGCTCAGTCATGTCTGACTCCTAGTGACCCCATGGACTGCAGCCTACCAGGCTCCTCTGTCCATGGGATTTTCCAGGCAAGAGTACTGGAGTGGGGTGCCACTGCCTTCTCTGAGAAAATAACTCAGTGTTAAAAAATGGGCCAAAGGCCTTAACAGATACCTCACCAAGAAGATATACAGATGGCAAATAAGCAATGTTTGGGAATGCATGTAAGAATTAAAGATTTTAAAATTAAAAAAAATAAAAAACTAAAAAAAAAAAAGATGTGCTGAATAATATGTCATCAGGGAAGTGCAAAATAAAACAACAAGGCACCACTCTGCACCAACCAGAATGACCAAAATTCCTAACACTGACAATGCCAAATGCTGATGAGGATGTGGTGCAATGGGAGCTCCCATTCATTGTTGGTGGGAATGCAAAATGGTGCCCTACTTTGGAAGACAGTTTGGGAGCTTCTTATAAAACTAAATATATTCTTACCACATGATCCAGCAATTATGTTCCTTCATATTTACTTAAACAAGTTGAAAACTATAACCACATAAAAACCTGCATGTAGATGTTAATATAGCAGCTTTATTTGTAACTGTCAAAACATGGTAGCAACCAAGATGTGCTTTAGCAGGTGAACGGATCAATAAACTGTGGTACATCCAGACAGTGGGTTGTTATTCAGCACTATGAAGAAATGAGCTAATATGCCATGAAAAGACATAGAGGAACCTTAAATGCATATTACTAAGTTAAAGAAGGGCTTCCCAGGTGGTGCTAGTTGTAAGAATCCACCTGCCAATGTAGGAGACATAAGAGACATGGGTTTAATCCCTGGGTTTGGAAGATCCCCTGGAGAAGGAAATGGCAACCCACTGCAGTATTCTTGCCTGGAAGGAAAAACCCAAGGATAGAGAAGCCTAGGGGACTGCAGTTCAGTGTCGCAAAGGGTCAGACACAATTGAAACGCCTTAACATATACAAGCGGAGAAGGCAATGGCACCCCACTCCAGTACTCTTGCCTGGAAAATCCCATGGATGGAGGAGCCTGGAAGGCTGCAGTCCATCGGGTCACTAGGAGTCAGACACGACTGAGCGTCTTCACTTTCCCTTTTGACTTTCATGCACTGGAGAAGGAAATGGCAACCCACTCCAGTGTTCTTGCCTGGAGAATCTCAGGGGCAGGGGAGCCTGGTGGGTTGCTGTCTATGGGGTCGCACAGAGTCGGACACGACTGAAGTGACTTAGCAGCAGCAGCAACATACACAAATGAAAGAAGCCAATCTTAAAAGGCCACATACAGTATGCTTCCAACAATATGACCTTCAGAAAAAGGTGAAATTATGGAGAGAGTAAAAAGATCAGTGGTTGTCAGGGATTAGAGGGGAGGGAGGGACGAAGGCTCAGAGCACAAATGGTTTTTTAGGACAGTGAAACTACTTTGTATGAGACTATACTGGCAGATACATGCCATCATACATTTGTCCAAACCCATGGAAGGCACAACACCAAGAGTGAGACCTATGGTAAACTATGGACTTTGGATAATGATGATGTGTCACTGTAGGTTCATCAACTACAGCACATGCCACTCTGCTGGGGGATGTTGACAATGGGGGAGGTTATGTATCTGCGGGGGCAGGTGGAATATGGGAACTCTGTGCTTTTCTCTCCATTTTGCTACGACCCTAAAACTGCTCTAAAAAATAAAGTCTATTACGAAAAAACACAAGCAAGACTGAAACAAAACAAACAAAAAGATTAAGAGACATACAGATATATGTGACCATTTACTCTATTAAAGCCAAAAAAAAACAGAAAAAAAACCCCACTTGCTTTGTTGAAAAGCACCACTGTGTATTTAAAAAAATGCTGGTTTCAATTTACATTAAGAATATGAGTAAGTAACCGAAGGTAAGAGGCAATGATAGGAATAAGCGCTACAGAGTGTAAACAAAAGGCCAGTGGGCCAGGCATTTAGTTATGTTGTACTATAAAAATATTTTACAAATATTCAGCCACCACTGAAGCTTATAAGTTTTACATATAATTTTGATATATCTAGAGTGTACAAAAACTTACAAAGTTAAGATGATCTTATCAGTAGAAAAGATATTCTAAACCAGCTTAGCCAGAGAAGCATTTTGATTGCCTAATTTAACTTTGTAAAGGAGAAGTAAATCTTATAGCTGGTCTCTGTAAACCTCACAGCTGGAATGTTCTAACAGCACCTTGCAGTTTCCAGTGATCAAAGTAAGTTACTTTATATACTAAACTAAGAATTTCATAATAGAAATAATGTAACACCAGGGGGTACAGTTATCATGAAATAATTACACTCCTGGGAGATTACAGGCACAAGGCTGTACCCCAGGGGTGTGATTATCCCATGATAACCACATCCACTGAAATTGCCTTATTGCAAAAATAATCTCTATTCACTGGTGAGACATTATTCAATAGGTGATTTTTTTTTTAATGAAAAGATTTTTTAGCTTGAATCAGCAAGTGGATTAGGAAATCGGCCAGTTTATTTTTCATTACATTCAAATTCAGAATATAACATTATTTGCTTTCCTATTTGATACAGCAGAGTACTTCTTATTTTGTTTTTGAGAAACCCTTTAGGAGTTTCTATTAATGTTAGTTAAGTGGTACTGCTAAATTCAGGTCAAACTTTAAAAGGTATTAAGTGAATAATACCATTTAAGATAATTTATTTCTATGTATAAGTTTTAATTCCTCTAATATTCACGTATGGATGTGAGAGCTGGACTGTGAAGAAGGCTGAGCACTGCAGAATTGATGCTTTTGAACCGTGGTGTTGGAGAAGACTCTTGAGAGTCCCTTGGACTGCAAGGAGATCCAACCAGTCCATTCTGAAGGAGATCAGCCCTGAGAGTTCTTTGGAAGCAATGATGCTAAAGCTGAAACTCCAGTACTTTGGCCACCTCATGCGAAGAGTTGACTCACTGGAAAAGACTCTGATGCTGGGAGGGATTGGGGGCAGGAGGAGAAGGGGATGACAGAGGATGAGATGGCTGGATGGCATCACTGACTCGATGGACGTGAGTCTGAGTGAACTCTGGGAGTTGGAGATGGACAGGGAGGCCTGGCGTGCTGCAATTCATGGGGTTGCAAAGAGTTGGACACAACTGAGCGACTGAACTGAACTGTTCACTTAAAAATTATAAATGCATAATCATTGTTAATATTTTAGTCTATCTCCTTCCAGGCATTTTTATTTTTCTAAAAGTATCTCTCCATAGGTCTACTTAAAGATGTAAAGAGAAAAATGAATGGAATCCATGTAGCTACCTTGTTTTATAATATGCTTTATTTGACCAAATGTTATAAACAATACCCATTCATTAAGAAATGTTCTATCATTTTTTAATGGTTACACAGTATAGTATTCCCTTGTGACAATATCCCATAATTATTCACTTAATATTTTTTTATTAGACATTTAGGTTCTCTTAACACAATGCTTTACAACAAAACCTTGGGACATATCCATGACTATTCCCGTGGGACAATTTCCTGACTGTGTATTATTAGTAAAACATAATTTAAACGAACAAGGACCTATTTCCCAAACCTTCAGTTGTTCTTACATACAGTTGAAGCTGATAGTTTTCAACTCTGACAGTACATCAGAAATAGATCAGTAACTTTCATCTTATGTGGTATCATAGACAGTGAAAGTTACTGATCTATTTTTACCATAATCTTTCATAAAGTTCAGTGCTTTGAGGTATTCTTAGAAAAGTAAGACAGGATTTAAGAAATTTGAAATACTGCTTCTTCTTCTTTTTAGTTGATATATCCTGGTACATCCTAATGTGTCAATACAGATCAACAGCTCAGTTCATATATCTTATCTAATGGCTATATGGTATTCCATTTTGGCTACACTGGTATTCCAATTAATTCCATAATTAATTTATTTTCAAATTTTTTTTTTTTTTGGCCATGCCATGCATCATGTTGGATCTCTGATTAGGGATTAAACCCATGTCCCCTGCAGTGGAAGCATGCAGTCTTAGTGGAAGCATGGAGTCACTGACCCACCAGGGAAGTCCCGTAATTAATTCTTAAAAAATATACTAATAAAGTGCTTACTATGTGCTAGGTACTATTCTAAGCAATACACATGTATTAACTCATTTAGTTCTCATAACAACCTTATGAGGTAGGTACTAGTATAATATCTATTTTACAGACACTGCAAACTGAGGCACAGAGGAGTTAACGGCTTGCTTGAAGTCACATGGCTACTAAGTAGAGAGCAGGGGTTCCAAATCAGGCATCTGCGTACCTCCACACCTTCACAGTCTGAATTTGTAGTTCCTTCTCTGTGGAAGGTTGTTCCTTTTGCCTGAGACATAGAATACACGGTTGCATTGTCCTGTCTTCTAGGTCTCAGCCTAATATCACTTCCTCAGAGGGGGCCCTTCCTGACCGCCTCACCTAGTTATTCCCCAATTAGCTCTTACCACAGTATCCAATGTAGTTTTCATCACAGAATTTATAAATGCGTAGTACTTCCTTATTAGTTTATTTTCTGTCATTCCCAATAGAATTATGAAAGAATTTCTGTCTTGGGGGTATATTCTGAGAACCTAGAAAAATGCCTGACACAGAGTAACTACTCCACACTTAATTGCTGAATAAATGAGTGAGTTAATTTTACCGACCCTTTACTGATTAGGTTTATTTAGGGTTATTTCTAATCTTTCACTACTATAAACCTTTGGGCATCTACCTTATCACTTTCTTACTATAAATTCCTAGATGTTGAATTTCCAGTAAAATGATATGTATGTTCTTAAGGTTTTTGATAGGTTTTTGATACATCAAATGACTCTTCAAATTTATCAATTTATCTCCACTTTATCAATAGTAGATTAAAATGTTCATTTTATCATACTTGCTCTAACACAGGCTGTGCCATGCTTTCCCATCTTTAGTGTAAGCTCTTTTGGTTGTTGTTAGCAGACTTTCTAAATAGATTCAAGAGAAAGTAGGTGTATCAAATACCAGATAAAGGGCTATCCTAGTCTACAGTCTAGATCCTAGTCTCCTAGTGTCCCAGGGTCCATCCTACTCATGCTCTCCAAGCAGATCAGAGTGAGACAAGGCTGAAGAACAAAGACAGCACTGACACTGCCCCTCCATAGCCGACACGGAAGTCACTCAGCTGGAAGGGCACCATAAGGATGGAGCGAAGGGAAAGATGAGAAAGACGTAACCCCTTCCAGGAAACAGAATATGCCTTTCAAACACAGCAACAGATCCCTGTGACTACCAAAAGTAGAGCTCAAGAGATATCTGTGCTAATGGGTTCTTCATCCTATTCCACCTTCCTTTGCTTAAGAACACCTGCACCGTGGCATCAGCAGGAGGTTCTTTTGTCAGAGACTGTCACACCAAGGAGTCTGTATCCATATTCCTCACCACTGAGCAATTTTCCCTCTACTTAAAATGTGCGTCTTTTTGACTGTGCTGGGTTGCTGGTGATGCACTCAGGCTCTTTTCTGCAGTGTGGGAGCGGGAGCTACCCTCCAGCTGCAGTGCTGGGGCTTCCTGATGCGCAGGCTCTAGGGTGCATGGGCTTCAGTAGCTGCGGCACGTGGCTTAGCTGCCCCATGGACCAGGGATAGAACCTACGTCCCCTGCACAGACAGGCAGATTCTTAACTACTGGACCCAGGGAGGTCCTTAAGATGTGGTTTTAAAAAATGTTTTAAAGAGAGGTAAGGATGTTTAAAAATTCATGTGTAGTATTTTGTGTGTACTTCCTCTACCCATCCTGACATTCATAACACCACTAATGAAACAGTGTCAAACTTGACAATGGGTCAGATTCCTCAACTCCTAATACGAGAACTAGCATCTTGAGTCCAACAGCCTGCATCTGGCCTGCTGGAAGCAAGCCTGATCTCTAGCTACAGAAGAGAGCCCAAATATCACCTGCTGACTGAGGGTGAACCTTGAGCTCAGAGGTGACAGTGGAAGCCTCAGCGAGTCCGAAGAGGTGCATTAGAGCCCGAGATTAGCTGAGAGGATGGCGCTTCATGCCTAGAGCATTTGCTTCAGTAGAGCAGCTCTCCCTTTGTATTTTCTACACCTGGGACTGTTGTTGTTTAGTTGCCAGGTCATGTCTGATGCTGTGATACCCATGGACTGTAGCACACCAGGCTTTCCTGTCCCTCACCATCTCCCGGAGTTTGGCCAAGTACACGTCCACTGAATCAGTGACGCCATCCAACCTATCTTATCCTCTGCTGCCCTCTTCTCCATCTGCCTTCAGTCTTTCCCAGCATCAGGGTCTTTTCCAATGAGTCAACTGTCCTCATCAGGTGGCCAAAGTATTGGAGCTTCAGCATCAGTTCTTCCAAAGAGTATTCAGGGTTGATTTCCTTTAAGACTGACTGGTTTGGTCTCCTTGCTTTCCAAGGGACTCTCAAGAGTCTTCTCCAGCACCACAGATTGGAGGCATCAATTTTTCAGCACTCTGCCCTTTTCACTGTCCAGCTCTCCCATCTGTACACTACTGGAAAGACCATAGTCTTGACATATGGACCTTTGTTGGCAAAGTGATGTCTCTGCTTTTTAAAACACTGTCTAGGTTTGTCATAGCTTTCCTGCCAAGAAGTAACTGTCTCAATTTCATGGCTGCAATGACCACCTACAGTGATTTTAGAGCCCAAGAAGAGGAAATCTGTCACTGCTTTCACCTTTTCCCCTTCTAATTTGCCATGAAGTGATGAGACCAGATGCCTTGATCTTAGTTTTTTTTAATACTGAGTTTTAAGCCCACTTTTTCACTCTTCTCGTTCACTCTAATCAAGAGGCTTACTTTGGATTACATGTAGGATTTTTAAAAAATTTTAAAGGTTCTACAGCTGTTTAAAAAATGTGGAAAAGCTCTTGAGTTATACTATCATCCTTTATTTTAAAATGAAGAATTGAAACTCATAAAATGTAAAATGACTTAAGGTTACAGGGTTAAGCAGGTTATTGCTATTATGATTCATTAAGAATTATTGTTGGATTAGTGTGGCTGTTTGAACAACATACTAACAAGGCACTGAGAAATTTAAGTTAAAACTTCTGTTTTAATATCTTCTTACAAGAACTTGAATGATTTAAACCAAATTCAACCAATTTTTCTTAAATAGACAATAACAGACAGGAAGGTAAATAACTTTCAAGTAAAATTAATTTTAACATATTTAACATCTTTTAAAACTCAATTTTCTCTCTGAAACAAAAATTGCAATTGTGGCTTCTAGTTCAGCTTAGTCCTAAAACTCAGGAGGACATAAATATGAGAAACATCCATTTCTTCCTTCTATTTTTAGGTTACCAACCTAATAAATGATGCTTAATATATCTGTTACTTTTAATATCAATTTCATAGGGCCCTTGGCTAGAAAAATTAAATCCTAATACACAAAATTTCATATTCAAAACATATAATCAGAGTTTTCCATTGACCATTTTGGGAATGTGACCTAACCCCAGAAACCAAAACCAAACCAAATCAAACCAATACTGAGAGAGACTTAAAAAAAAAGTTTACTTTAGTTCTGTTCGTTCTCTATATAAATTCTAAAACAAACAAATGATGTCTAGTGCCTACCTGAGCCATCAGTGGGAACTGAACTTGCATTAATTCCAGAAAGACCAAAGAGAGGACATTCTCGATCTGTGTTGACATGACCCCATTTGTGACATTTAATGCATCTCACATTTCGAACCTGAGAAATAGTAAACATTGCTTATTTTGGTTATTAAAATACTAAGAACCTAACCACTGTTCAACTCCTTACTCCTTGTAGAGTTTAAGTGAAATTAGTCTTGTTTCCAAAAGATCTCCAAGGAAAGACACTCCACACATATATTTGGTAAAAAGTAATTCAAACACTAAAATCTTTTACTATAAATTGTGTCTAAAAGTTCAGCTGAATCCTATTTCTTTCTGAGTGTTACCTGGTGGCGATAAAACAATGTAATCAAAAAAGAAATAGTAAAACACCAAAAAAGAATGATGTCCTGTCTCAATCTGGAATTCTCTAATTAAAAAAAAGTTAATCTTTGAGGTTTCAATTTCCTAAACCAAGGGCTAGCAAACTTTTCCTGTAAAAAGCCAGACAGTAAATATTTTAGGTTGTATGGGCCAAAGGTCTCTGTTGCGACCACTCAACTCTGCCAATACAGCAGGAAAGCACCCACAAGCAATATGTAAATGAGTAAGTATGGCAGTATTCAAACAGTTTTATTTTTTGACCATGAGCTATTCTCCAAATTCCTTGAAAACTGCAGAGACCATTTTCATTATAGCCCTCACTATAAAATTTTGACTCCTATCTTTTATCATGATTTGATATTTGGATTTGTATCTTTGCTACATTTAATGTTTTCTCGCCAAGTCCTTCTACTATCTGATACAAACAGAAACCATAGAGCTTTTCAGAAACCATAGAAACCCTTTTCGGCTTAAATACCTTTGGACAATAATATAAAGAAGTGTTTATTTTGAAAAAATTATTCTTACAGAATAAATGCGTCACTTGCCTGAATACCAAAGGGCTGATCTCTGATGTTCATGTCATCTTTGGCATATCTATTAAGGAGAGAAAATGTACAAACAATATTAAGAATAATAATAATAAAACTAAAAACAGTCTTACAGTTCTAAGTAAATTATGAAACATACAAGTTTAATAAATAAACAGAACCATAAAATCTATTTGGTATTTCCAAACACCACTTTATTATCAAGTATCCAATCTGATAATCCATTTTAAAAAAATGACAAAAATAAAGCTAAAGACTATGATCAAACAAATTAGCTACATAAGACAAATCATTAAAAATAACTTTTCATATTAGTTGCTTTCTCTGGTGAATAAAAAGCAACATAGGATGGGATATCAGATAAAACTGGAGAAGGCCATGGCACCCCACTCCAATACTCTTGCCTGGAAAATTCCACGGATGGAGGAGCCTGGTAGGCTACAGTCCATGGGGTCACAAAGAGTCGGACACGACTGAGCAACTTAACTTTCTTTCTACAGTTCCTTTTGGAGAAGAAATGGCAACCCACTCCAATGTTCTTGCCTGGAGAATACCATGGACAGAAGGGCCTGGTGGGCTGTGGTCTATGGGGTTGCAAAGAGTCGGACACGACTAAGCAACTTACACACCCCCCAGATAAAGTTAATGATACATATTTTATCTTTAAAAAAAAAAACCAGTTCTTACTTTTCTCGTGGGGCCCCTTTCTGCCATTCAAATTTGTATTCCGTCTCTCCTTCTGTTTCTTCTTTCTAAAAACATTCATTAAAGTCTTTCAGTATTTCCATAAAATTTCAATCTATTGCATATAAATCGAAACATAGAAAACAGTACTTTACCTCTTTGTTTTCTTGATTGCATATCAAAAATATGGGAGAAAAAAAGGTAGGTCAAGTTAAAAACTTCAACATGAAAGTCTGCTATTATATACTACACTATGATATCATGGTATTTAATTGTAACTTTAAGAATGTATTGCTTTGACTTTTTTATTCTTTCACAAGATAAAATTCAAATCACTGTAGGGTAAAAAACAGTACCGAATAAGAGGCAGTACTTTATTAATCTTAATAAAAGATTAATTTCTAATCTTTAAACTTCTATACTTTTCACTGACATTGAATATTATGCCTTCTATTTACAAATATACTCAACAAGAAGGACTAAAGACACAAATTATAAAAGAATAAATATACTTCTGGTGATGTTGAGATTTTCCTCCCTGAAGAACACATCATGAAATTATTATTACACTAGAGAATTACTGTTAGTATTTATCCTACTATATTGATTATAGTATTTTAACATTATTTTATAGAATAGTATTAATTTTAAAAGATGAAGAGCAACTTCTAAAAATGTCTGTCATAACAGTTCTCAATCTTTAGTCACAAACACATCAAAGACTTAAAAAAAAGGAAATTGAAGCAAGTACCTTTTTTAGCCCCTGGTGGAGCCTCATACATGAAATTAAGGCCATTCTTTACACGTTCATCTCCCATTAGCAATCTAAATCAAACAAGAGATAAATTTTCAAATTTTTTTGTAGGAGGAAAAATACTACAGAATAACTGTCCCTCCATACCCCTAAATTCTAAGGGAATTAGGATAAAATGTTTTTATTAGCGATAAAATTTCAAAACTACTCCTCTGACTAAATGACATCTGAAATTTATGAATGAAAATTCCAGCAGTGCTGCCCCTTTAATAACTGGTTCTGAGACCTTCTCAATACTTGAAAGAACCCAGCCCTCCCAACTGAAATGAGGGGAAAATGCCATGCTTTCCCTCACATGCTTTTCTTAAACTTTGAAATGTTGTCTTGAAATCCTATATGCCAACACATATTTGGAATTAAGTTAAATAACGTTTTTTCTTAATTGTGAGGAATCAGTTTAGAAAAATAAGTCTCCCTGGATTTCTTTAGGAAGTCAAATCCAATTAAAGCTTACAGGAGTCAAATTCAGTAACAGAATAAATAAAGTTCTTTAGCAAGGCCAATGAAGAGAGAATAGTTTAAAGAAAATCTACAACAAGTTAATTACTATGATGGATTCACTATCTACTGCATCTTAAAAATCATTTTTTAATAATTTCTTTTTCAACACCGAATGTTCCCTGTTTGGAGAACATTGTTGTTCCATTGTTCTGTTTAGAGATACGTTCTGTTTAGAGATATATGTTTAGAGAATGTTGTTCTGTTTAGAGATACGCTGTGCTTTTTAGAAGAAAATAGCTCTGCAACAAACTGAATGAATAATCAAGTTAAACCTTTTAATTCATAAGATCTATGTAAAGTATTGATTAAAGAGAAGAAACCTAAAGAGTAAACAGAATTTCCTCTTATATTTGGAAAACGCTATCACAAAGTATAGCCTACATGATTGTAAGTCCTCTCTCTCTTATTTCCACTGGAGTTGACAAATAACTGTAAAAGAAGAAGAGGGCAAAAGCACAACAGAATCTACCTCCATACCGTGAGATATGATTCAGCAATAAAAGGGAATGGACCAATGACACCTGCTACAACATGGATGAACTTCAAAAACATTGTACTAAATGAAAGAAGCCAGTCACAAAAAGCCACGTATTGTATGATTCCATTCATATGACATTCCCAGGATAGGTAAATCTACAGAGACAAAGTCAGTCAGTGGTTGCTTAGGTCTGAGAGGAATTGGGAGTCCAGGTTGTGGGAATGGGAAGTGACCGCTATTGGGTACAAGATTTCTTCTTCAGATGGTGAAAATGTTCTGAAATGAGTTATGGTGATGGCTCCAAACTTTAAATATACTAAAAACCAGCATATACTTTAAAGTTCATAAATTATATTAACACTATTTAAAAAATTAACACGAAGCACATGAAAAGCTCAATATCACTAGTTACAGGGAAATGTAAATCAAAACCATGAGATACCATGCTGCATTCATAAGAATGGTTATTTAAAAAAAAAAAGGAAAATAACAAACGTTGGCAAGGATGTGGATAAATTGGAACCCTTATGCGTTACTGGTGGGAATGTAAAATGGTGCAGGTCCTATGGAAAACAGTTTTCTGGTCTTTAATAGTCAAACACAGAACTACCAGATGATCCAGCAGCTCTGCTCCTAGGTATATACCCAAAGGAACTGAAAGTTGGGGGCTGAACAGATATTGGTATGCCATTATTCAGAACAGCCAAAAGACAGAAGCAATCCAAGTGTTCATTATGGTTGAATGGGTAGACCAACTGTGGTATGTACAAACAATGGAATATTATTTGGCCATAATAAAAAATAAGCTTGAAACACACTACAATATGGATGACTCTTGAATATGTTATACTAAGTGAAGTATGCCAGACACAAAAGGACAAATATTATATAATTCCACTCACATGATGTACTTAGGAAAGACAAATTTCATAGAGGCAGAAAGAATAGTGTTTACCAGGGGCTAGAGGCAGGGGGAACAAAGTTTAATGAGTACAGAGTTTCAACCTGGGGTAAAGAACAAAAATTTTTGGAAACAGTGGTGATGGCACACAACACTATGAATGTAATTAATGCCACTGAACTGTGCACATAAAACAATAAATTTTATGTTTTATATATTCCCTTTCAAAAAAGCATTTCATTTACACTGAAACAAAAAATAATATAAAATCAAAACTGGAAGATCAATTCCATTTTGTGCAAAACTCAACAGGTATACAAAATAAAAGGAAAAGCTACTATATTAGTATTTACGTTTTAACTTCAACTAAAAACCCATACAGGTTTTTTCTTTTTCCTTTTTTTTTTTTTGCTGTTGACTCTAAGTAAAGTGAAATGTATAGATGTTCTAACATCCTTTTATTTATCCATTCAGAATAATAAATATGATTGTCATGTTTAGGGATCAGTATCTAGGACATTTAAAAATTTAGAAGGGAAAAAATAGAATACTAAGGAACAGAACTATTAAAGACAACATTTTTGAACAAGGAAAAATGAAAAATGGAGGAAATCACTCCAAATACTCACAAATCTGCTTTTATATACTCGTAAATTCAAACAACCAAACGTAGAAGCAACAAACAAACCTAATGTCCAGACCCTGGTTTCTAAGTATGTTTCTCAAATAAAAGGAACAGGTTGATTCCAATGCTGGAGCAGGGAAAAATAAAAGACAAATTTCTGATGATCTTATAGTGTCATGAAGTAGTTTTATTTATTTATTTTTTAAAAGGATGGAACATGTTAAGTGGACATAGGAGTCAAGCTGACAAAGTGGGCAAAGGTCAAAACTTGAGCAAAAAAGTATACGAGTATTGAATTATAACCAATTAAGTAAATATCTGAGTCCATAACGATAGGAATAAATGATTAAATAAATAAGTGAGGGCAAGGGAAAAATCCTCTTTCCAGAGAAATTCAAATTTAAAAATGTAGAGGAATTTAGAGAAACAGAAAACCACTGTTAAAAAACCACAGTAACAACTGATGCAGGCAAGAATTATCAATGAATAATAACACTAGTGGGCAAAATTCAGGGAGAAACAAGATATTTGCATGGGTTCTTACACTTCCACCTCCATGATCTCTTTTAATTAATTATTTTAATCAGAGGAAATTACCCTACAATATTGTGGGTTTTGCCATACATTGACATGAGTCAGCCACAAGTATACATGTGTCCCCGTCCCAAACCCCCCTCCAACCTCCCTCCCCATCCCATCCCTCTGGGTTGTCCCAGTGTACTGGGTTTGAGTGCCCTGTTTCATGCATCCATAATCTCTTAATTGGTCTAACTCAACTATACTGCTGTTTCCTAATACACTCTCCACCTTCCCACCATGCTCATCTTTAAAAGCTTTGACTATATGCAGATCACAGCTTTCCCACAGTGGTGCTACTGACATTTTGGACTTGACCGTTCTTTGTGTACACTGTAGGCTGTTTTGTAGCATCCTTAGAATCCACCACTAGATGTTGTTATCACCCAAGCCCTGAGTTATGACAATCAAAAAATGTGTCCAAATGTTGCCACATATCTCCTGGGGCAATAATGGCCCTCAGTTGAGAACCGTGCCTCTAAATCCTTACCCTTCTTCAGAGTTCAGCTTTGAACTATGTCAAAGGTCACCTTTCTTTTTCTCCTTGCCACTCCTTTCTCCCTCACCTCTTCCATAAAGTCTTACCTTGTTATCCCAAATGGAATTAGTTTTGTCTTATGCTAGCCTGCCACAGTTTTTATAAGAGTGCATTTTCAATTAGTTATTATTTTCAGCCTTGAACTATATGTATGTACATATCCATTATTAGATTTTCTTGAGGCTAGACAGAAGCTATGCATCACACTTTTATATTATAGGCCACTACAACTTCATTTGCTGCCTTGCATGAAGTAGGTACTCAATAAAAGTCAACCAATTAAATAAATTAGTGAGAAAAGTACTTAATTGAATAAAATGTTTTATTTCTCTAATTTTGCTCTCAATACACTATATTTCAAAGAGAGTATTTGGTAATAGTTAAGTATTACTTTGCTTAAGATCCATGTTTTGATGAAATATAGGACTGACTGGAAGAGAAAGTGTGACTTATCAAAAGGACCACTATTTATTTATTTGATTAACCAAAAGAAATCAGCTTCAGAGTTAGACCTGCAAATACAAACATAAAATGACAACAGCTAAGGGTAGGGGTGGATACTGTACTATATAGTAAGCCAGTGAGGAACTCTAGCTCTTATCCTATTAAAAGAACAGTGACATGCAGGTCAGGTAAAGACACTTTACTTCTTGAAGCTATCTTGTGTATCTTTTCATTTCAGTCTATGTTGAAGAAGTATCTTCGTACGAGGCCTCAGTAGTTCAAGTATAGACATTTATTTTTCTTCCAAGTTTTGAGTAAGTTGGAACATCTCTATAAACTGTATATGGAGTGTATATTCATATCAATCTATATTTTGTGTGAATTATGGGTAAGGTTGGAAAAAGTGCCCATCTATGAACGTAAGAGTAAAGACAGTTCACAGGGAATATAATCCTATCATTGGGGGCATTCAGTTAAAAAAAGTTAGTATATGATTCAGTAAAGGATATTCTCACACAACTGATTACTCTAAAAAATACCAGCAGAGTGGAATTTCTTACCTATTATCATATGATTCTTGTTCTTTTAGATATTGTTGCATTAACTCTTCCTGTTTCTTCTTATCATATGATATTTTCTGTTCTGCCATCCAAACCTAAATTAGTAAAGTAAAAACTTAAATAAGTTTGTTCTCTTTTATAATAAAACATAAAATGCTATTCTATAGTTTATAACACATCTATTTTGGTCATAAAGTCACAATCACAAAACAAGAGTTGAAAATTCCAATTTATGCTTTGAAGCAAGTCCTAAAATATAATTACTCAAAACAGCTAAACTTTCAGTCAAGGATGTCAAACTTGAAAACTGCTCTGAACACTCAGGGTACAACAGCTTCTTGCCCTCAGTCCTTCAGATGTTGCAGAGACAAGAAAGACCATCTCTCTACATGGAATACGTCTAGTCCAGAAAACACACAGGGCACATCATTGGATGCCAGTGTCACTGATACCCCAAGAGAGGGAAAATGGAAGACAAGGAGGAGGAAAAAAGGAAAGGAGATGAAAGATAGTTGTAGAAAAAAGGGAAAGAACAAGAGAGAAAACTGGAGAAGGAAATGGCAACCCACTCCAGTATCCTTGCCTGGACAGAGGAGCCTGGCAGGCTACAGCCTATGGGGTCACGAGAGTTGGATACGACTTAGCGACTAAACCATCAAGAGAGGAAACAGATGAAACAAGAGATGCATCTGATATCCTGCAGTTGCTCAAGGGCACTACCACCACAGGCTGAGTGCGTCCCTATGTGATATTCTCAGAATCATAAAAGTGGTGAAGGTAAAAAGCCCACACAGCTTATGCAAGGATATTTAATCATGTTACCTCCAGGTTTAAAAGATATCAGTGTCTTCCCACCTTCTTTAAAGTCAAGGATAAAGTGTTTGATAACCACTTAACATAAATAGCAAGGCAAAACTGTCTCTCCCAACAAGCTGTTTTAGGAAGGTAAATCTGAGGAAAAATATTTAACACTTACACTGATAAATATTTAATACTTAAGTTGATAAAATAATTAATAATTATAATGGGCCAGATAAGTGTGGGGAGTAGGACTGGGGACAAGACTGCCATTATTCAATTTTAGACACAAAACAGGAGTAATTATTAGTATTTAATAGTACTCAGATAGGTAGGTTTTATGGGGACTACAATCTGCGATGTGGACAACAAGGATTAATACGGAGATTAAAAACAGAAATGAAAAGAGAATCCAGGGAGAGACTATCCTGGAAATTTCTTTTGTGTAAGTTCCTAAAATTTCTTCTACTGTCTTCATAACTACCATAATATATATGTCATAACCAATATAACATTACCAACGTAATGTCACAGTAGAAGAAAAGTCTACACTTGGGATAGGCAGTAAAAGGCACCTTTGGAATTTTCACTATAGCTCAAAATGCCAACAGCTGAAATAGAGAAATGCAAGATGTCATTGCCTGATCAAATAATACATTAATAATAGCCTCCTAATGATTAAGATACTACTTCCAACAATAACTACCATTTATTTAAAGCTTTAGATTTACAAAGTTATTCTACAAGTCTCATTTGCTCTAAAGCTGACATACATGAATATTTATGACGGATTAAAATAAAAAGTAGTGAAATATATTCTCACCTACAAAATGCTCAGAATCTGCTAACAGAAAACCATACTAACCTTTCTGTATGTTTAAGATATTTTATAATAAAAAAGATGTGAACTGTGTAAATAAATAGTAACAATGTTTGGGTCTGGGCATCGTAGGAAGGGGGCACATCGTGATTGTGGTTTTCATAGCTTATGTTTTTATATGGTTGCATTTACGCCAATAAATCCTCATCTGGGGAAAAATAGTAACAATAAAATTGGATAACAGAATACATTCAATGTAAGGAAACAGAACGAGACACTGATTAACTCTAGGGGACAGAGAAGAAGGCTGATATAATAGAATACTTTATAGCCAAGTTTTGGTTTTTAGTTCTTTATTTTTTAAATGACATAACTATACTCACATTATGACAAAATGTGGTCCACTGGAGAAGGGAATGGCAAATCGCTTCAGCATTCTTGCCTTGAGAACCCCATGAACTATACTCACATGTAGCCAGTATTATTCCTGTCTTGTATATCCTTCCAAGGACGTTCACATGGACACACACGTAATATACATAACATAATATAAACAAACACATACACATGCATTTTTGGTCCCTCTTTTCATGAATGGTAACATACACAGATGGTGATGCCATGAAATTAAAAGACGCTTACTCCTTGGAAGGAAAGTTATCACCAACCTAGACAGCATATTAAAAAGGAGACATTACTTTGTCAACAAAGGTCCATCTAGTCAGGACTATGGTTTTTGCAATAGTCATGTATGGATGTGAGAGTTGGACTATAAAGAAAGCTAAGCACCGAAGAATTGATGCTTTTGAACTGTGGTGTTGGAGAAGACTCTTAAGAATCCCTTGGACTGCAAGGAGATCCAACCAATCTATCCTAAAGGAGATCAGTCCTGGGTGTTCATTGGAGGGACTGATGTTGAAGCTGAAACTCCAATACTTTGGCCACCTGATGCGCAGAGTTGACTGATTTGGAAAGACCCTGATGCTGGGAAAGATTGAGGGCAGGAGGAGAAGGGGACAATGGAGGATGAGATGGTTGGATGGCATCACCGACTCAACTGACATGAGTTTGGGTAAACTCAGAGAGTTGGTGACGGACAGGGAGGCCTGGTGTGCTGCGGTTCATGGGGTCACAAAGAGTCGGACACAGCTGAGCGACTGAATTGAACTGAACATATACAGCGTGCATATATGTATGTATGCACATATAATACAGCATACATAAACAGAGAAAATGTATCAAATAAAACTCTACACCATGGAGATCACTCCCAGATCAGTAAACAAAATGCTTTATTTTCCAGGAGGGTAGGGTGGTGAAGAGTATCATTTCTTTGTGGAGCTACACCATCATTTATTTAACTAATCTCCTGCTGTACTGGTGGATATTAAGAAATTTCCAACCTTCTGTTATTACAAAGGCAGCTGCAATAAGTAACCCTGTTACACAAGTAGCTTCAATGTGTTAAACAGGATTTTGAAGCGCATTAAAATTTTGCCAAGGGAAAAATAGGGTAAGATATCACTGGCAGAGGGAACAACTCAGATAAAGATCCAAAGATGAAAACAGAAATTGAGTAGTTTGATTTTACTAGAGCATAAAGTCTAAGGCTGGAGACTTTCCAGCTAGGCTAGTGGTTAAGACTCTGTGTTTCCACTGCAGGGGGCATGGGTGCGATCCTTGGAGAAGGAACTAAGATCCAGCATGCTGTGGGGCCAAAATTTAAAAAATGACTAAAATTTAAAATCTAAGATGGGAGAATAGCAGTAAGGGATGATGAAGGAAAAATAAACTGGAGCCTGGCTATCTGGACTTAATTCTGGAGTATTTTAATAAGGAGCTGAAGAAATCAAAGTTGTGCTTTAAAATGACTACTCTATGGAAGCAACCCAAATACTCATCAAATGATGAATGGATAAATAAAATGTGCCATATCTATACCATGGAATTATTCAGCAATAAAAAGGAATGTAATACTGATATATTATACAACATGAACTCTGAAAACATTGTGCTAAGTGAAAGAAGCCAGTGACAAAAAAAACCCATATGGCATGATTCAGTTTATATGAAATGTCCAGAATAGGCCAATTCACAGAAATAGAAAGCAGATTAATTGTTGGCTAAGGCTGGGCAGAGGGGAGGATTAAGGACAAATAGGGAGTGACTGTTAGTTTATATGGGTTTCGGGAGGGTGGTGAAAATATTTTAGAACTGTTTTGGTGATGACAAAATTCATAAATATACTAAAAAATATTGAATTTTACACTTTATATGAGTGATTGTATGGTATGCGAATTATACTTCAGTAAAACTGCTAAATAAAAAAATTATTATTCTGATCAGTTGAGAATGGATTTGAGAGGGGTCAAGACTGGCAGCAAAAAATCAGTTAGGAAATATAACAATCTAGGTGAAAGATGATCAGAGTCTAAGCTAAGATGCACACAGTAGTGACAAGGAGGAGAGATGGATTCAAGAGATACTTAAGAAGTAACAGCAATAGAATTTATTAGCCAACCAGATAAAGCTGAGTGGAAAAACCTGAATCTTATTTCTGGCCTGGGTGACTGGATGAGGGTTGTGTTACTATCTGCATTTCCTACTGATATGAGAATAGGAGGTATAAATACAAGAGCAGATTTAGAATAAAAGATAAGTTCCATTTCAAATATGTTGAGTTTGAAATGCCTGTAGGATATCAAGATGAAATTGTCTACTATATAGTTGTGTTCAGGTGCCTTCAGTTAGGGCCTAAGATCTGGCAGTGTAGAGCTGAGAGTCAGGAGTGAAAAAAGGGGTCGTTAAAATTTTGAAATTGGCTGTGACTGTTCAGGAAAGCATATAGAATAAGCAGTATGAAACTCTGGTCGCCACCTGTATTTTAGGAATAGTCTAAGGATAACTGTGTAAGGGCCAATTAACATTTTATTGTACACTCCCTCTATGTAGTAGGCAGAGATTAAGGTTGTGTTTAAAAGTCTTTATCTACACCATCTTATTTAGTCCTCATAACAATTTCAAGTCACGGCAACTGATATGGATCATTCCTAATTTACAGATTAGGAGACTCAAGATGAGGGATATTAAATATTTTATGCAAGGTCTCAAGGCTAAAAGTGACTGTGCTGGAATAACAGAATATAGGTCAGGTTTCAATGCTCAGACTCACCCTACTTCAGTATTCTGCTTTCCACTGCTGTAATATTCAGCATACTTTTTTTGTACTGGATCTAATAGACCTGTAAGTGGTCATTTAAAAAGCCACAGCTCAGAGGTCACCAGACGCTACAAGATAAGGTGGGATAAAAAGAGGAAGCAAGGTGTGACTTTCCTTTCCTTTTCAGATCTATCTAGTCTTTTGTATGGGATAGCAGAGCTCAGAAGCCGTGATCTCTGAGATTCGAAAAGACAACATTAGGATCTGCTGAGGGTACCAGCCTTCATATCTCGACTCTTTACATTCTGGCTGACAGAGCCGAAAGAACAGACGGAGCAGCCTTTTCCCTGGCTGATGTAAAATAAACCTCGAGGGCCAGCAGCGAGGGACAAGAACGCCAGGGCTTTAGGCATGGAGAAAAGGCGGCTGTCCCAGGGATCCCATACACGCCACCACTCTGACCTCCAGGAGGTCCTAGGAACCCAGGCGCCAAAGGCCTGCTCATCGTACTCACTTTTTTGATGTTGGATTTGGAAGCAGGATGAAAGTCCTTCTTGCACATGAAATTGGCGAAGGATTTCCCCATTTTGGAGGCTGAGCTGGGGTATGCAACACCTAGGTCTGAGAGCAACGTAAACAAACTCCGCCGCCTAACCGGAACTGCGCCTCCAGTAGCAGCGGGAACTTCCGGGGTCAAAGGGGTCGACTTCCGGCAACTAGCTCTTCTGCCGCCCTTTCTCACTTCTTTCCCCTTTCACTTGGGTAGCTCGGAGGCCAGGTGAGGGGCGTGCAGGGAGGGAGGGGCGAGCGAGCCTAGTAGTTGTAGGAAGTAGGAAGCCCGGAACTGCGGAGTTGGGCGGGGGTGGGGGAGCGAGGGGTTACAGAGAGGCTCCTAGGAGCGGCGTCTGGGAGGGGCGCTGGCCAAAGCTGCGCATTCCGCAGCCGTCTTCGGTGCTAAGTGTGTGCTGGGCGGCGGCCCTTTTGCAAGAGGTTCTTGAAGTCCGAGCAGTTTATTTTGTGAACGTTGTTTCGAGTTACAGAAACTTGCCTGCACCGATTTTTCTCGTCGGTAGTAATTCTTGCCCTAACTGTAGGAAGTTTGTGAGGATCAAACGATGAAAGCTCTTGGTGAAATAAAGCATGTCAACTCCGCAAGAGCGAAGACTCTAGTTTGTTGCCAACTGTACGGCGCGTGGTGCAGAAAGATGTCTGTAAACATTTGTTAAATGATGACTATATTCTAGAGGTTAGTAAAGCCTCTCAAGACTGCCGCTCCTAAATGGGTTAGATGTCTTCCTAATCAGGTGGCCTGTTTTCTTAGCCTATTACCCCGGTTAGGTCAGATCACCTAGTGCACCTTGATGGCTCCTGAGATTCCAGGCTATTGAGGGTACGTGGCTGCTTCTGCTGCTGTGGGTGATCCTTCAACCAAGTCCTTTCCCAGGATGAGGTGGCGTTTGATGTCAGGAGTAAGCTTTTTGTGAGAAATATACTCTTCTGACAAATAATAACAGTAACAGCGTTTATATAAGTGTCTGATATGCTCTATGCATTGTGCAAAACGTTTTACACATTGTCTTATTAAATTCTCATAACAGCCCTTTGAGAGATTTACAGATGAGGCGGGAGGCTTAGGTAGAGATTAAATAGCCTGCCAAAGTTAGGCAGTGGTAGAACTAACTTTGGAACGCATAGAAGGCGATTTAGGACATGAGTTGAAAATCACACGAAGGACTTCCCTGTCCATTGGTTAAGAATCCGCCTGCCAATGTAGGGGACGCTGCTTCTGTCCCTAGTCCAGGAAGATTCCCCCATACTGCGCCGCATCTGAGCCTGCAGTGCACAACTACTCAAGCCCAGGCTCCTGGAACCTGTGCTCTGCAAGCAAGAGTAGCCCTGGCTCCCCACAGCTAGAGAAAGCCTGCACACAGCAAGGAAGACCCAGTGTGGCCAAAAATAATAAATTAAAAAAATTTTTTTAGAGAAAGGAAAATCACACAGAAAGGAACAGAAGCATTGATGACCTTTCTCCAGCACTGAAAAAAGAGAAAAACCCTTAGGCATTTCAGGCTGAATTTGTTTCTTTCTTACTTGAGTTATTTTGTTTTCTTTTCAATGAAATATTGACTACATTTAAATCTGTTCGTGTAAAGCCATTCTAAGGTTTGGGTAGTATAACAGGAAAGAAGGAAACAAAACAATTTGCCATTCTAGAAGCAAATTTTGTTGCTGTTGATATTTAGTTGCTAGGTTTCTGACTCTTTGCACTCCATGGTCTGTAGCCCACCAGGCTGCTCTGTCCCTGGGATTTCCCAGACAAGAATACTGGAGTGGGTTGCCATTTCCTTCTCTAGGGGATCTTCCTGACCCAGGGATCAAACCTGTGTCTCCTGCTTGGCAGGCATCTCCTGTTTGGCAAGTGGATTCTTTACCACTGAGCCAATAGGCTCTACTAAAATTGAGGATTTAAGATTTTTCCAAATTACAAATGAAGATATGATCTTGATATTATATAATCAGGATGTGCAAGTTGAATGTGAACATAACAGTTCAACAATGGGAAATAATTTGGAATTTTATTGGCATGTTTTTGCTTTTGTCTAATTTAGTGAATCTGTTTCAAAATTAAAATGTTTTAATGAACACCACCCTTATGGCAGAAAGTGAAGAACTAAAGAGCCTCTTGATGAAAGTTAAAGAGGAAAGTGAAAAAGTTGGCTTAAAGCTCAACATTCAGAAAACTAAGATCATGGCATCTGGTCCCATCATTTCATGGCAAATAGATGGGGAAACAGTGGTTGACTTTATTTTTGGGGGCTCTAAAATCACTGCAGATGGTGATTGCAGCCATGAAATTAAAAGACACTTACTCCTTGGAAGGAAAGTTATCACCAACCTGCTGCTGCTGCTGCTGCTGCTGCTAAGTCGCTTCAGTCTTGTCTGACTCTGTGCGACCCCATAGACGGCAGCCCACCAGGCTCCCCCATCCCTGGGATTTTCCAGGCAAGAATACCAACCTAGACAGCATATTAAAAAGCAGAGACATTACTTTGCCAACAAAGGTTTGTCTTGTCAAGGCAATGGTTTTTCCAGTAGTCATGTATGGATATGAGGGTTGGACTATAAAGAAAGCTGAGCACAGAAGAATTGATGCTTTTGAACTGTGGTGTTGGAGAAGACTCTTGAGAGTCCCTTGCACTGCAAGAAGATCAAACCAGTCAATCCTAAAGGAGATCAGTCCTGGGTGTTCATTGGAAGGACTAATGTTGAAGCTGAAACTCCAATACTTTGGCCACCTGATGAGAAGAGCTGACTCACTGGAAAAGACCCTGATGCTGGGAAAGATTGAAGGCGAGAGGAGAAGGGGACAACAGAGGATGAGATGGTTGGATGGCATCACCGACTCGATGGAGATGAGTTTGAGTAAACTCAAACTCAAAGTTGGTGATGGACGGGGAGGCCTGGAATGCTGTGGTCCATAGGGTCATGAAGAGTCGGACACAACTGAGCAACTGAACTCAACTGAACTGAACTGAATGAACATCCTTTGTTAGATATGTACACAAATACAGTCTTTATAGTATAGGTGCCGGTGTTTCCAAATACGGAAATAATGAAAGGAGATTCAGGGAAGACTTGAGAAAGAGCTTGGAGGGTAAATCTGAGCAGTAGACTAGAAGAAGGTACTTGTTATTCCTGTTTTCTTACTTATTCTTGTAGTACTAGATTCATGCCTGTTGTTTTCTTACTGATTTCTGTAGTACAGTATATGAAATTTAACACTTTAGGGAACATTCTTTGTGAGATATGACAGTAATATCCCCTAGTCATCAAGTAAACTCTGTTTTGCATGTACTAAATAAAAATATTTTTCTCTTTTTATTTTCAAACTTCCATATGATTTTTAGTTAAAAAAAAAATGGAACCTTGTTCCTGTGACACTTTTGTGGCATTACCTCCAGCAACAATTGATAACAGGATTATATTTGGAAAAAATTCAGATAGACCCTGCGATGAAGTACAGGAAGTAGTTTATTTTCCTGCTGCAGTTCATGACAACTTGAAGGAACAACTTAAGGTAGGTGAAATGCATGTTTTGTTAACAATATTTTTCTTTTAAAATGTCAAAAACAGTGTTTAAAAATCACTAGCTATCTGGCAGAGGCTATAGACGTTAAAAAATTAAAGAATTTAAATTTCATAAATAATTTGAATCAGAACCAGAATTCTGGTCTTTTATTTTAGCAATTTGGAGAACGCTGAAATAATTATTAGTTCTTTGAGCAAATATTTGAATGCTTACCATATGCAAGTATGTTGAATAGGAGAAAGAGAGTTAAAGCTTGCTGTCAAGACTGGTTCTGTCTTGCTTTTAACAGTTCCCTGCCTTAACAACAGGCTTCCCAGGTGGCTGGGTGGTAAAGAATCCGCCTGCCAAATAGGAAATAGGGGCTGAATTTCCTGGGACAGGAAGATCCCTTGGAGAGGGAAATGGTAACCCACTCTAGTATCTTGCCTGGAAAGTCCCATGGACAGAGGAGACTGATGGGCTATAGTCTATGGGGTCCCAAAAGAGTCAGACAGGACTTAGAAACTAAACAACAACCACTCTTAACAAGAGGTGTGAGATCTCATATTAAGATGTGCGAATGTGGACTTCCTTGGTGGTCCAGTTATTAAGAATCCGCCTGCCAATGCAGGGAACATGGATTCAATCCCTGGGCCCAGGAAGATTCCACCTGCTGCGGGTCAGCTGCACCCTTGTGCCATAGCTATTAAACACCACAGCAAGAGAAGCCACCTCAATGAGAAGCCTGCACAGCACAGCTAGAGTAGCTCCTGCTGGCCACAACTCAAGAAAGCGTGCGTGCATCAACAAAGACCCGGCTCAGCCAAAAATAATAAAATATCTGAAAGCTTCAAGAATGCTGTGGTAAACACCATCTTTGAGCTCATGGAATTAAGATCCTTGGAGTGGCTATGGAGGAAGATCCTAAATTGCAAAGATTTGTTGTTGCCAGCTTTCAACTTAAAGTCAATTAGTTATTAATGTCAACCAATCATAAAAATGCCAGCATGTTGCATCTGGCTAAATGAGGGGAGAAAAGATTTTATTTGCCTTGTTTACCCACCCTGCCCTGTAATGCCTATAATCATGAAGATGGAATAAATTGTAACATTTAGTTTCTATCATAAAAAAAAAAAAGACTAGTTTTGTCTTTCAGGAGCTTAGAGTCTAGTAGAGGAATAGGATGTTTATGTAACTAACCACCTTGTAAAGAAGGATGAAGTTTCAACACCAAATTTAAGAGCAGCAGATTGTGACAGCAGTGGGGAAGAAGCAATTAATTCAGACTAGGAATCAAAGAAGGCTTCACCGAAGTTGGGGTTTCAGCTGGAATTTGATGGGCAAAAAGGATTCTGATTGGTGTAGAATAGGAACAGTCGTTCCAGGCTCTGGAAATAACAATTTTATCATCAGAAGAGGTTTTTTGATCCAGTGATAACTGTCAATACTATGCACTAGTCATTTGATAGTATACACATCAATTAAAGGATCCTTTAAAATTTTTTTATTTAAAAAATCCATTTAGCATGGAATTTAAAGGAAAAATTTCACACTATGCTTTTATTGGTAAATTATTTATTTTTAGATTCCACTTTTACTGATATTCTAGTACCAAGATATATTAAATATTAGATGTTTTATGTATCAATTGTTCCTCCACATCCTTGGGGTATTGGTTCCAGGACTCCCTAGGATATCAAAATCATCTGATGCTCAAGTCCCTTATTATAAAATGATATATACATGTATATAACCTATACACATCCTCTCACAAACTTTACATTATCTCTGCTGCTGCTGCTAAGTCGCTTCAGTCGTGTCCGACTCTGTGCGACCCCACAGACGGCAGCCCACCAGGCTCCCCCGTCCCTGGGATTCTCCAGGCAAGAACACTAGAGTGGGTTGCCATTTCCTTCTCCAGTAGGTAGTACAATATATGTGGCATGTAAATAGTTGTAAATACAATATAAATGCTATGTAAATAGTTTCTAGCAAATTTATTTTGCTTTTTGGAATTTTTTTTGCTGAATATTTTTGATCAGTGTTTAGTTGACTGTGTGGATGTGAGATCTGTGTATATGGAGGGCTAATTGTACTAGGCCAGTGTTTTCTTTTGATGAGACTATTTACTTATCGTGGATCCATTTCTGTTTTATCTCTTCATGTTTGTCTCACCTATCCTGTAAGTTCTTGTTCTTCTCACAGTTGTGGATGTACCTGATGGGTGAGTCCCACGTGTGACATGGGCTTCTATGGCAGTCACTTGTATTTAAGGGCTGCCATATGGAATGTGTATCATTAATCAACAAACCCTGGATGTTGAGTTTGAGGTCTCTTTCTTTACATTTCAACTCACATACATCTTCCTTTACAATATGTTTCAAGATTTCACAACTAGAAACTCTCTTTCTCCTGAGCTTCTATTAGCGCCTCATCTTCACTTTTCTTCATAGTCCTTATAGTTTGTATTTCCTTGTGTCTTAGTAATGTACAGGTCTTAGTTTCTTGAAAGCAAGATCTATATCTGATTCATCATTATAACTAATATATCTCTTAGCAGACCGGAGATGCTTAGCACATATCTGAATGAATAAATGCTCTTAGGGACAATTCTGAATATTTTTTGAGGGTAATGCCTTATAATTGAAATTTTCAATTTAGTTGTAATCTCTTTCATAATATTCAGGTCTTTGATCTATTTTAAGATTCTAGACTTTGATAACTTTTCTTTTTCAGTTTTATTGTTGTCACTATGACTTTCTTTACAGTGTACTTACATAGAAATTGATCAAGTTCCTGAAACATATGCTGTTGTCCTTAGTCGCCCAGCTTGGTTATGGGGAGCAGAAATGGGAGCCAATGAGCATGGAGTTTGCATTGGGAATGAAGCTGTATGGGGAAGAGAAAAAGTTTGTGATGAAGAGGCACTACTGGGCATGGACCTTGTCAGGTGATATTTTTGTTACATTTTTGCACTATAGAACTTGTCTAAGTTTAAAATTTTGGTGTAACTTTTAACATGTTTTAGCTTCCTTTTTTTTTTTCATTGTTTGGACTTTGATACTTTATAGTTTGTATTAAAAATGCTTCAGAATCAGTTCAAATGTCATTAATTAGGAGAAGGGAGGGAGGGAGTGAGTGAGAAGTCGCTCAGTCGTGTCCGACTCTTTGCAACCCCATGGACACCAGGCTCCTCCATCCATGGGATTTTTCTAGGCAAGAGTACTGCAGTGGGTTGCCATTTCCTTCTCCAGGGAACTTCCCGACTCAGGGATTGAACCCAGGTCTCCCACGTTGTAGACAGATGCTTTACCGTCTGAGCCACCAAGGAAGTCAGGAGAATTGAAAATTATGATTCATTGGAAGTACTTAACATACTTTATTAGACCATAACTAATTCTCACAGTTACCTTATGGGGTATCATAGTTATCCTGATTTTACAGATGAGAAATCTGGAGGTTTAGAGATAAATCAACTTGCAAATAAATTACCAAGTTGGAATTTGAACACTGATCTTTGTTTTCATCATCCCAAACTAACTTCAGAAGGAATAAGTTAGAAGTTGGATTTCACTGGATCTATTAACTTGAAGAGGTTTTTCTTTGAACATAAACACAAAATCTCATGTGCATGAAATTATTTAAGAAAAAAAATGGAAATTTCTTTTAATCTGAGAACTTTAATATTTTTATTTTAGACTTGGCCTTGAAAGAGGTGATACAGCTGAAAAAGCCCTCAATGTCATTGTTGATTTATTAGAAAAATATGGCCAGGGTGGAAATTGTTCAGAGGGCAGGATGGTATTTAGCTATCACAACAGTTTCCTGATAGTGGATAGAAATGAAGCCTGGATTCTGGAAACTGCAGGAAAGTACTGGGCAGCAGAAAAAGTAGAAGGTATGGACAGCTTTTCATGATTTAATTTGTTTTACAGTTAATAAAATACCTCCTAATGGCAGACATTTCATTTAGTTGTTTTTCAAGATTTATACTCCAGTGCAATGAAGGGGAAAACTGCAGGGGAAATGAAAAAATGTGAAAGAACATACAGTTAAGTGAAAATGAAAGTGAAAGTGAAGTTGCTCAGCCGTGTCGACTCTTTGCGACCCCATGGACTGTAGCCTATCAGGCTCCTCCGTCTATGGGATTTTCCAGGCAAGACAGTAAAAGAACTCTATAAAGAGCTTTCTTGAAAAAGAGGAAAAGGTGCTATCATCTCTTTTTCATAAATATGATACTAATTTCATATAACCTGTGTACATTTTCTGTGAAGTAACTCTTGTATGCTTTATAGTAGTTTTTTACCTTTGAATGCGATAAAACCATTACTTTATTATTTTTTCATCTTTTAAACTTTGGACTGAACTCCAAAATTTCATCATGTGTGGATATGGAGGTGAGGACTAGGGAGTGTTACTGGGGACTGGTGACTGTGAGTTAGTGGTTAGAAAGAATATGTTAGTAGTAACAGTAGTAAAGTGAAACATTTAATGTCATTGAGTAAATAAAACAGTTGATTGTTTTAGAATGCTTTTCTTTCCTTTTTTCTTGATTTCTTTGTGATCATATATACATATTTTCCAGTGAGGAAATCCAGACATATGAAATTATGTACTCAGGGCAGTGAATGATAGAATTTATTGTTTTAAAATTTTATTTATTTATTGTTTTAGCCTTAGAATTTAAATATTTCCATCCTGACTCTTTGTTCAGTATTCCTTCACTTGAGTGCTTGGCATGCCTTGTGCTAAGGCATGTTCACATACCTTTTGTGTACTTACCTCTGGATCTCATAGTTTTACAGAAACACATGTGAAAATATTAAGTGGTACATGAATAATACATACATATATATGCCATGAATATTTAAAGAAAGGAAAAGTCATTGTGAACTGGAGAAGTTTAGAAAATCTTCATGAAGGTAGCTTTGAGCTTTGAAGGATTTGGATGCTATTTTTCACAACAGGTCATTGACAGTTGTTTTGATGGACATTTTATTTTATATATTGCATGCATGTTTATTAATACATAAAACTGAATTGAGACTGTTTTTCTTATTATGATAATTGACCAGATCATACCATTAATTACTTTTTATTTTGTCAAGTATGCTACACGCAAGAGAAAAATGAGTAAGTGTTTTCTGTTGAAAAAGTTAGCCCCACCAAGCCATCCAAAATGAACACCTTCATTGAGTCTGATTATTCAGTTGCAGATTAACTTTGCCAACTTGTTTCTCTTCCTAATAGTGAATGAGCCCAAGAACTAAATAGCTTAACTGTAGGGAATTATTTTACTAGACAGAAAATTCTTCTTCTCCGACTTTGATTCTATCATGACTTAGGTCTATTATTATAGTGAGACCATCCCAAATATGACTTCATTAGAGTAATTTAACTGATTTCTCCTTGGCCAACTGTCATTCTAAACTGTGTTAAAATGTTCTTAATTTTTATTTATCATATCTATTTCATTTATTATGATTTGTTTAGAATAGGCTTTTATTGTTTCTTCTGTTTTGTATTTTAATTGAAAATTTTGTTATGATATTTTTAGAAGCCTTCTATTTCTGTTCTAAACTTACGGCTATTTTTTAAACAGTAATTCATATAAAAGATGAATATCTAAAATATATAAATAACTGTCAAAATTCAACAGTAAAAAGACAATCCAACTAGAAAAATGAACAAGAAGACCTGAAGAGACATTTTGCTGAAAGGGATATACAGATATCACAAAAGCACAGGAAATGATGTTTAAGATCATTACCCATTAGGGAAATGCAAACTAAAATCACAAGGAGATATTATTATACCTCTATCAGAATGGCTGAGAAATTTTCAAATTTATTTATTTTAATTGGAAGATATTTGCTTTACAATATTGTGTTGTTTTCTGCCAAACATCAACATGAATCAGCCATAGGCATACATGGGTCTGGAACCTCCCTCTTGAACCTTCCTCCCACCTGCCACTCTATCCCACCCCTCTAGGTTGTCACAGAGCAGCGGTTTGAGCTCCCAGCATCATACAGCAAATTCCCACTGGCTATCTATTTTACTGGAATGGCTAAAAATTTTTAAATGACTCTACCAAATGCTAGTGAGAATGTGGAGAATGGGTCACTGCTACATTGCTAGTAAGAATGTACACTCAGGAAAACAGTTTGGCAGTTAAAAAAAAGGATCTTAATATGTAACTATTATACAGTGTAACACTTACAATCTTGTGCACTTATCCCTGAGAAATAAAACTTAAATGCACTCGAAAACCTGTACATGAATTTGCATGGCAGCTTTTCCCATGATGGGCAGAAACAGGAAGGAACCAAGCAGTCCTTTAACTTGTGAATATTTAAATGAACTGTAGTATGCCTATACCATGGAATACTACTCAGCAATAAAAAGGAATGAACTGTTGATACATATAATAACCTGGAATAATCTTTAGGGAGTTAAACTGAGGGGGAAAAAACCTAAAGATTATATATTATATGATTCCATTTATATGGTTTTTCTTGAAATGACAGTTATAGAAATGAGTATCAGATGGTTGCCTGGGGTTAATGAAAGGGTGGGTGTAGGAGATGGGTGGGGGTGGCTATGAAAGGGCAACATGAGTGATCATTGTGATATCATCTTGACAGTGTGAATATTAATACTTTGGTTGTGATGTCATACAAGGTGTTACCATTTGGGGAGACAGTATAAAGGTGCATAGTTTGTTCTTTAATTCTTCTAATTGCATGTGAATCCATAGTTACCTCAAAATAAAAACTTTAATTTAGAAAAGTTATTTATGCATTTGAGTGTGTAATAAATAGACATGCATGGTACAACATTTCGAAGCCTGTATTTACATTGAAATAGTGATTAAGGATCATAATGTACAGAGATAGATACATTACATTAAATGTGACTTTTCTTCTCCCTTCCTCTCTTCTTTCAAAATAGAGGGAGTTCGCAATATTTCTAATCAGCTTTCTATAACAACCAAAATTGATCGGGAACACCCAGACATGAGAAACTATGCCAAGCAGAGAGGTTGGTGGGATGGGAGAAAGGAATTCGATTTTGCTGCAACATACTCTTATCTTGACACAGCCAAGATGATGATTTCACCAGGCAGATACTGTGAAGGCTACAAACTTCTGAATAAGCATAAAGGTAATTTATCTTCTCCAACACCACAGTTCAAAAGCATAAATTCTTCAGCATTGTTTTACTTGTAAAAATAAATATATTCATGTGATTCAAAATTCAGAGTTACCCAAGTGAAGTGTCTCCCTTCTAAGGGTTATTCACTAGTTGTGTCCAACTCTTTGTGACTCCATGGACTTTAGCCCACCAGGATTCTCTGTCCGTGGAATTCTTCAGGTAAGAACACTAGAGTGGGTTGCCATTTCCTACTCCAGTTGCCCTTCTAACAGGCCCCTATTAAGTTATTTTTCCTATAGGCAGTTCCTTGTGTATTCTTTCAGAGATGTTGTATGCTTAATGAAATTATATACAGGTATTCTTGATTCTCTGTTTTACAAAATGGTTGCATTCCACACATACTTGTCTGCACATAACTTTTCACCAGTTAGTGGTAAGGTAGATCATTCTATTTTAATATGTACTAAACTTTTTCATTTTTCAACAGGCACATGGTATTCTATTATTTTTGTATATTTGTATTTCCATATGGCTGTATTTTATCATTATAAAGATTGAGTGTATGAATTCTACTTTAGTTAACAAATTCCCAGTTACTTAGGTTGTTTTTAGTTTTTCACTACTGAAAATTATACAGCATGCTTACAGCTTATTTACTTTCATATCCATGACCATTTTCCTAGAATAATTTCCTCAGAGTAGAATGTGGGGTCAAAGCACGTGCATGTGTTGTGCCACTTTTATGTTGTGTGAAAGTGAAGTCTCTCAGTTGTATCTGACTCTGCGGCCCCGGGACTGTAGCCTGCCAGGCTTCTCTGTCCAAGGGATTCTCCAGGCAAGAATACTGGAGTGGGTTGCCATTTCCTTCCCCAGAGGATCTTCCCAACCCAGGGACTGAACCTGAGTCTCTTGCATTGCAGGCATACTCTTTACTGTCTGAGTCACAAGGGCTCTTTGTCTTGTCTATTTGCCTCCAAATAATTCCAGAAAAATTCTTTATCTGCCACGCAAAAGTTCCTTATCTGCCACCCAATAATTATGAAGATTATTTAGAAGATTACTGGGTGGCAGATAAATGCTAAGAGGCTCTTTTCACTAATAAAAATATGTGACTGATGTGTACTCTTTCACTTGAAAGATAAAGTGGTTCTAGAAATCAGTCAGAAAGCAACTTCTGAGAGATAAGATCAGTCAGTGATTAATACTTGCTTCTCAGGTATTCATTAAACAAATTAATTATATGTATAGCAGAAAAGCGCGGCTTCCCAGGTGGCTCAGTGGTAAAAGACTCTGCCTGCCAGTGCAGGAGATGAAGGAGATCCACGTTCGCTCCCTGGGTCAGAAAGATCCCTTGGAGGAGGAGATGGCAACCCACTCCAGTATTCTTGCCTAGAGAATCCCCTGGACAGGGGAACCTACTGACTGTAGTCCCTAGGGTCGGAAAGAGTCGGACACAATGCAGTGACTAAGCACACAAATATGCACACATACAGCAGAAAAAAGTTTGTGACAGAATGTTTTTAGAATGCCTTAATGTCATTATTTTCCAAGTATTTAATACCTTACTTTTAATTTCCAGAACGTCTTATCATTTGAAAACTTTTCCTCTAAGTTTCTTAATGTTAGTTTGTCATTTTATAAGTAGGTTATGTGAAGTGTCTTTTTTTCCATGTGGATAGATATGTAGAAAACACTAAATAAAATATGTTACTCTAAGGATTTTGATTTTACAGTGACTATTATTGTAAAAGTAGAGATGGAGTAATGGTTGCAACAGTATCTACTCCTATTTATTTAAAAAGTATATCAAAGGCTAGACACTGTGCTAAGTGATTATATTATTTTCTTTACGCAAACATGGTAAGTAGGTATTATCTTCATTTTACAAATGAGGAAACCGTTTGTGCCCTTCACTTATCTCCCGTATGAAACTTAAATTAAAAAAAAAAAGACTCTTATTTGTCCTTACATTTTTCTCAGCACCTAGTTCAGTGTCTGCACTAGTGTATATGTATGCTTAGTAAGTTTTTTTGTTGTTGTTAACAAAGGCTTGTAAATTGAATTGAACTATCTAACTTGCAGATAGTTTAACAATGATCATTATTGTGTCCTTTTTATATGGCAATAAACCTAAAGGGTTAGGACATAAAATTAGCAGATATTCTGAAAAAATGAAGAATATCAACATATAACTAAGCCAGAGAGAAAAATGTCAAGAATTGTAAGGTTTAGGGTGATTGGATAAAAGGAATAAAAAATAGGTAGAAAAAATTATAAATCAATTATCTACTGCAGTATAATAATTTATTATATTTAACTACAAAATGACTGAATTATAGATTTGAAATGCATACATGATTATAGTAATAGATGCATCTGACATGAAACTTCTTTTTCCTCCAAGTACGAAGTACAGTTCATCCAGCTTTCTGTGCTTTGCCAAAGGAATAAATGTCTTTCCAGTACTTTTATAGAAAATTGTCTACTAGAATATTATAGCTATTTTTTCCTATGATTTTTCTAGATGGAAGAGCCTATTTCTCTTCTTTCCAGTTCTTCCTACCTGATAGCTATTAACTGTGCTGCACGTATGTCCAAATTTTATCTATATTCACTCATGTATTTTAAATGACTAGTTTAAATTGCAATGAGATTGTACCCTGTGTTTTGCATTCATTTTAGTGAACCCTACCACTGCAGTCTCAGTACTTATTCAATGCTTGCTAGTGGATTACTTATAGCTGTCCTACTCAAGTGATCATGTAAATCCTTCTTTCATTTTGAGAATTGTAGGTTTTGAATGCAAAAAACATTTTCATAATACCTGTCTTATCTCAGTGTTATGGTTCTGACACTGTTTTCATCAAAACTTCCTACTTATAGGAATTTATGTTTGAGTCATTCTAAAATCTCACTGGGTGCAGAAGCTATGTGTCTGATAGGAGTGGATGGCTTTTGCTTTATTGTCTAGTTTTATTATTAAGGATTGTTTTCAGATATATAATTTTTTTGTTTCTCCCTGCATTTTCCTAAATTTACAGAAAGGTATTGCTCCTGTAACAAATTATCTACACATTATTTTTCTTGAATTTGAAGTCGTAGCTATGTTAATGGAGAAAGTGAAAATTTGCTATTAACATAAAGCAGTTGGTAGTTTGAGTGGTTAACTGAGGATGGAACGCTAGATTGTTTTATATGGAAATCAATTTTATTTTAATTTGAAATGTCGCAGAATTACAATTTGGGTACAGACTTGATATAAACTTTTCTCTTTTAATTATTCCCATATATCAGGGGAATGAGGGGAATTCTTGCTTTTCATGCTTTATTTGTCCTTGTAAGTAATTTCATTTGTTTATTCCTTTGCTGTCATTGTAGTAGGACTTGGAAACAGAAGAAACAAATACCTGTGGTCAACCAACTGTGTTAAGTGAAAGTTATTTTTTTCTTTAGGACTAATTTTAATGCGGTAATTAAACATTTACATATAAGTGTCTGAAAATATTTTATGTGATGGCAGGTACTCTGTGTTTTGTGTTTTTTAAAAATATACTTGTTACAATATGGATCTACCATATTCTTTACTGTTATTAAAAAATTGATACTACTTGAAGGTGAAAAGAGACATATTTAATAAATGAAAGGCATAAAATTTGAGTTGGTTAAAAGCACAAAGCTAAACATCTGCTTCTGGTTAACAAGGGGTAGCTAGTACTGGACTACCCTCTTCCCAAGAATAACTATAAAAGCTGGAAGAATAAAACCAGTTTGAAGGCATGGTGAATACCCAAAACAGTTAGGACATGAGGGGCCTAGATCCAGGAGACTGGAAAAAGACCATCTGTACTCTGAGAAGAGTCTGACTTTCTATGTCACAATTTCTCCTTATAGCAGCTGCTGACTTCTATGCAGTGTGTATGTAGGATGAGGCACTGTAGGATGAGTAGTTGCTAAGACTTTACAAAGTTAAGTAGAGATTTTGGTAGTCTTACAAGTCTTAGGGACAAAATTGGATTTGATGAACAACCAAGAAGAAGGGGCCTGAGAAATACCCTAGGCTTTCATCTAAAACCCCAGAAAGGCTGTACCTTAGGAATAAGAATGGACAGAGAATAGACTAGTCTAAGCTGGATCAATAGTTAATCTATGTATATTCCATCTGTTTGCCAGAAGAAAATTAAATCTTCTATGAAGGAAAATATCATGCAGAACCTGTACAAATTTTCATCTATAGTATCCAACATTTAATTAAAAATTTATCAGACATGGCAAGAAATGCACCAAATGACTGAAAATCAAGAGAAAGACAGTAGAAACTGACCCACTGGTTATTTGCAATTAGTTTGATTGGATACAGACTTTTAAATTAACATGTTTTATATGTTTAAAAAAACTAGATGAGAAGATGGAGAATTTCATCAGAGAATTGAAATCTAGAAAAGAGAACCAAATGGAAATAAAAGAACTGTTGTTGTTGTTTAGTCACTAAGTCGTGTCTGACTGTGACCCCATGGACTGCAGCATGCTGGGTTTCCCTGTTTTCCACTATCTCCTGGAGTTTGCTCAGAATCATGTCCACTGAGTTGGTGATGCTATCTAACCATCTCATCCTCTGCCTCCCCCTTCTCCTTTTGCCTTCAGTCTTTCCCAGCATCAGGATCTTTTCCAGTGAGTTGGCTCTTTGCATCAGGTGACCAGAATATTGGAGCTTCAGGTTCAGCATCAGTCCTTTCAGTGAATATTCAGGGTAGATTTCCTCTAGGATTGACTGGTTTCATCTCCTTGCTGTCCAAGGGACTGTCAAGTGTCTTCTCCAGCACCAAATTCAAAGGCATCAGTTCTTCAGCACTCAGCCTTCTTTATGGTTCAACTCTCACATCCATATATGACTACTGCAAAAACCAGAGCTTTGACTAGACGAACCTTTGTTGGCAAGCTGATGTCTTGGCTTTTTAATATGCTGTCTAGGTTTGTCGTAGCTTTCCTTGCAAGGAGTGTCTTAATTTCATGGCTGCGGTCACCATCTGCAGTGATTTTGGAGCCCAAGAAAATAAAATCTGTCACTGCTTCCATTTTTTTCCCCTTCAACTTGCCATGAAGTGATGGGACTGGATGTCTTGATCTTAGTTTTTAGAACTGTAAATTTATAATAACTGAGAATTCAGTATAATAACCTATTAGACATAGCAGAAGAAAAAAATTAGTGAATTGGAATATCAGTAGAAAATTTCTGCTTGAAACAGAGATAAGGCTTTGGAAAATACAGGCAAGAGTGTGAAAGCCATATAGGACTCATTGAAAAGGTCTAACATGTATGTAGTTGGAGTCCCAATAGGAAAGGTGAGAGAGAATATGGATAGGCAAAAAGCAAGATTTGAAGAGATACTGGCCAAGAATTTTCCCCAATTAAGAAAGTCGGCAAGTCACAGTTTAATGAAGCTCTACAAATCCCAAGGATAAATAAAAGGACACCACACCTGAAACTATTGTAATAAGACTGTTGAAGAGGGAAATAAACAGAAAATCCTAAAACCAGTCAGAGAGAAAATATATATTACCTTCAAAGCATCAGATATGACTGGCAGAAAACCTTTGCCTTCAACAGAAGGGAAAGAATCTAGAAGACTGTAAAATGACACCTTTAAGGTGATAGAGAAAAATAATTACTACCAATTTAGAATTCCATATCCAGTGAAAATATACTCCAGAAATGAAGTTGGACTAAACTTTGAGAGAATTCTTCACTAACCAACTGGCTGGAATCAAGATTGCCAGGAGAAATATCAACAACCTCAGATATGCAGATCATAGCGTTCTAGGGGCAGAAAGCAAAGAGAAACTAAAGAGTTTCTTGATGAACGTGAAAGAGAAGAGTGAAAAAGCTGACTTAAAACTCAACATTCAAAAAACTAAGATCATGGCATCCAGTTTCATCACTTCATGGCAAATAGATGGGGAAGAGTGGAAACAGTGACGGATTTTATTTTCTTGAGCTCCTAAATCATTGCAGATGGAGACCGTAACCATGAAATGAAAAGACATTTGCTCTTTGGAAGAAAAGCTATGACAAACCTAGACAGTGTGTTAAAAAGCAAGGACGTCACTTTGCTGACAAAGGTCCATATAGTCAGAGCTATGGTTTTTTTCAGTAATCACGTTAGAGTTGGACCATAAAGAAGGCTGAGTGCTGAAGAACTGATGTCTTCTAATTATGATGCTGGTGAAGACTCTTGAGAGTCCCCTAGACAGAAAGGAGATCAAACCAGTTAATCCTAAAGGAAATCAGTCCTGAATATTCTTTGGAAGAACTGATGCTGAGGCTGAAGCTCCAGTGTTTTGGCCATCTGATGTGAAGAGCTGACTCATTGGAAAAGACCCTGATGCTGGGAAAGATTGAGGGCAGGAAGAGAAGGGGACTACAGAGCATGAGATGATTATATGGCATCACCAACTCAATGGACGTGAGTCTGAGCAAACTCCAGGAGATAGTGAAGGACAGGGAAGCCTGGTGTGCTGCAGTCTATGGAGTTGCAAAGAGTTGGACACAAGTTAGCAACTGAATGACAATGACAACAACAAACCAATTGGTACTAAAAGAAATACTGAGTTATTCTTCAGGAAAAATGATCTTAGAAGCAAGGTGGGCGAGAGTGAGTGAAGAGTAAAAGAAACAGTAAATGTGTGGGTAAAACTAAATAAATATTGTCTGAAAGAGGAGAGTGAAAAAGTTGGCTTAAAGCTCAACATTCGGAAAACTAAGATCATGGTCCCGGTCCCATCACTTCATGGCAAATAGGTGGGGAAACAGTGGAAACAGTGGCTAACTCTATTTTTCTGGGCTCCAAAATCACTGCGGATGGTGATTGTAGCCATGAGATTAAAAGACGCTTACTCCTTGGAAGGAAAGTTATGACCAACCTAGATAGCATATTCAAAAGCAGAGACATTACTTTGCCAACAAAGGTCTGTCTAGTCAAGGCTATGGTTTTTCCAGTAGTCATGTATGGATGTGAGAGTTGGACTATAAAGAAAACTGAGCGCCAAAGAATTGATGCTTTTGAACTGTGGTGTTGGAGAAGACTCTTGAGAGTCCCTTGGACTGCAAGGAGATCCAACCAATCCATCCTAAAGGAGATCAGTCCTGGGTGTTCATTGGAGGGACTGATGTTGAAGCTGAAACTCCAATACTTTGGCCACCTGATGCATAGAGCTGACTCATTTGGAAAGACCCTGATGCTGGGAAAGATTGAGGGCAGGAGGAGAAGGGGATGACAGAGGATGAGATGGTTGGATGGCATCACCGACACAATGGACATGGGTTTGGGTGGACTCCAGGAGTTGGTAATGGACAGGGAGGCCTGGTGTGCTGCAGTTCATGGGGTCACAAAGAGTCAGACATGACTGAGCGACTGAACTGAACTGAACTGAAAGTAATAATGTTATGACCAATAACCATAGCTGCTGTGCTCAAGTTCGGTTGTATATTACGATTCCTGAAGGCTGCTCCTGGTCAATGACTGAAAGCATCAGGGAGACTAAGGCAGGCCCATGCTGAGGGTCATTGAACTCTTCTGATGGTTGACTTTGGGTCAAGGACTTCCTGAGAGCCTTGCAAACTTTCCTTAGATGGCATGTTAATCTAGGTCACTTTCACTCAACCTTTCTTCCTTCTCTGTTAAACCCAGGTTCAGACTTCAGTTGCAGTCTGGATTACTTGTCATTTTCTCTCATAGGCATTTTCCCTCATAAAATCTTTATACATTTACACACTGCTATATTTAAAATGGATAATCAACAAGGACCTACTGTATTGAATAGGGAACTCTGTGCAGTTATGTGGCATCCTGAATAGGAGGGGAGTTTGGAGGAGAATGGATACATGTATATGTATGGCTGAGTTCTTTGCTGTCTGTTTGAAACTATCACAGCATTGTTAATCGGCTGTCAGTTCAGTCAGTTCAGTCACTCAGTCATGTCTAAGTCTTTGCAACTGCAGCATGCCCGGCTTCCCTGTCCATCACCAACTCCCGGAGCTTGTTCAAACTCATGTTCATCGAGTTGGTGATGCCATCCAACCATCTCATCTTCTGTCATCCCCTTCTCCTTCTGCTTTCAATCTTTTCTAGCATCAGGGTCTTTCCCAATGACTCAGTTCTTCACATCAGGTAGCCAGAGTATTGGAGTTTCAGCTTCAGCATCAGTCCTTCCAATGAATATTCAGGACTGATATCCTTTAGTATTGACTGGTTTGATCTTCTTGCTGTTCAAAGGACTCTCCAGAGTCTTCAACATTACAGTTCAAAAGCATCAATTGTTTGGCGCTCAGCTTTCTTTATAGTCCAGCTCTCACATCCATACATGACTGCTGGAAACACCATAGCCTTGACTAGATGGACTTTGTCAGCAAAGTAATGTCTCTGCTTTTTAGTATGCTGTCTAGGTTTGTCATAACTTTCCTTGCTGCAGTCACCATCTGCAGTGATTTTGGAGCCCCCAAAAATAAAGTCTGCCACTGTTTCCATTGTTTCATCTATTTGCCATTAAGTGATGGGACTGGATGCCATTATCTTTGTTGTTTGAATGTTGAGTTTTAAGCCAACTTTTTCACTCTCCTCTTTCACTTTCAGCAAGAGACTCTTTAGTTCCTCTTTGCTTCCTGCCATGAGGGTGGTGTCATCTGCATATCTGAGGTTATTGATATTTCTCCTGGCAATCTTGATTCCAGCTTGTGCTTCATCAAGCCTGGCATTTCACATGACGTACTCTGCATATAAGTTAAATAAGTAGCTATAGTCCAATATGAAATAAAGTTTTAAAAAAACCTTTGTGTATTTAGAAAAATTATATAAATCATCAAGCCAAGTTCATTGAAGCCAGACTGAAATTTGGTTCTCTCTCTTAAAAGCTTTGTACATAGAATTGGCATCTGCTTTTCAAAGACTTGGATGAATACAGTAGAATTACATGTATGAGAAATAGCACAAAAGACAGGAGGCAGTAATTGGAGTAAAAGTGTTACAAGGTCCTTGTATTAACTAAGTGGTGAAGAACTAATTTAAGACTGTAATATATAAAGTCAAGAGAAAATAAAAAGAAGAAATGTACAAATAAGCGAACATAGTAGAAATAGAATAATAAATACCTGAAAAAATTAAAGAAGGCAAAAAAGGAGAAAAAGAATAGCTGGCATAAATAGAAAGCTAGTAATAAAATGTCCCATGCAGAATTGTTCTTATATGGTTTTTATCTTTGATGTTATGCTTTTAGAAAGGCCATTTACACTGTACCAGAAATGGTTATCTACATCTTATAGTTTTATTTTTAACATTTATATTATAAATCTTCTGGAATTATTCTACAATAACATATGAATTAGGATTCCAGCTTCTTTTTTGTTTAATCACTTCTCAAATGATTACCCAATAATCTTAGCTCCACTTGTTTTTTTGAAATTTTTTATTGGAGTATAGTTATAATGTGTTAGTTTCATGTGTACAGCAAAGTGAATCAGCTATATGTGTGTGTGTGTGTGTATATACACATACTTTTTTTTAAGATTCTTTCCCCATATTGACCATTATACAGTATTGAGTAGAGTCTTCTGTCAGCCCCACTTTTTAAATGAATTATGTTTTGTCTACTGATTTGAAGTGCCAGCCAATTTTATCAAATATTAAATTCCTCAGTAAACCCAAGTATCAATTAGATTACTGTATTTATCCATAGCCTAGGACAATGCCTGGCATTTAATAGGTGTTCAATAAATTTGTTGAATGAATGAGAACTAAAGAGAGTAAATCCCATTTTTGTCTTTAGAGAATTTGTAATCTAATTGCAGAGATAGGAACAATACAGACAAAAGATCAGGAATTTATAGTCTTTAATGGCAGAGACAGACAAACGATAGGACCAATGCGGATGAAAGATGGGAAAATGTTATTTCAGTTAAGTTTGGTAGAAGTTTTAATTTGAAGGAGTTTTAATGTGATTCAGGGAGAATTGAGAGTCATTAATTTTGGGGACGAGAATCATTATCATGTGAGAAGAAGATATTTTGGCTACTCTTGGAGGGCTACATTGTCAAGGGGTAAGGTTCTCCATCCTGTCATGAGAGATCCTAAGCCACATAAACGTGTAGAATGGAGAAGAGCTGTCTGAAGGCGTGCTGGGCTTTTTAAACTTTTTGGTGGAAATGCCTTCCAAATATGGGATTCTGAGGCTCTCTGTAACCATGAACATGTTGTGTTTGGTAAAAAGATAAAATAGATTTTTTTTCTGTTTTTCTCAAAAAAATCTTAAAATACCAAACTTTACCTATGAAAGCAGAAAACAATATAATGCATTTATATTTATCATGCACAGTGGACATTTAGATTTTTGAAGTAGTCTGACAGAACTGTGTACATACAAGTTCCACTAGCCAATAATGTCTTTCGTCTCCTTGATTCCCAGTCAGGTTTTCATAAAAGAGTATTAATGTCAGACATAGAAATTATTACAGGAAAAATAATTTGTTATTTTGTAAAGAACATCTTTTGTAATATTGGAAACTAAACACACTATTCTCTTAATATTTTGTTCCTAGGATGGATAGACTCAGATAATAATTATTGACGTTGTTAGCTAATTGCTAACTACATATCCCTTAAAAAATTTTAGAAGGGCAATGAGGTTGAGTGTATTTTGTATTATTGATTTCTTCTTCTTTAGAGATAACAGATTTATCCTGTTACAATGTTTGGAGATTTTATTTTATATTTAAAAAAATATCTTCCTTGTGACAGCCCAGTGAATCTAACAGTTATGATACGAGATTTGCGTATAGTCAATCTTACTTAATACCTAAACCAGTATCTCATATTATATATTATCAATAGAGAAAGCAGTTCATAATTGCAGGATCCCAGTTTGCAAATGCATATGTATTTGATGGTCTTAAAATTTATTTCCCTAGGAAACATAACTTTTGAAACAATGGTGAAAATTCTCCGAGATAAACCAAGCGGCATTAATATGGAGGGAGAATTCCTGACCACTGCAAGCATGGTTTCTATTTTACCTCAAGATTCCAACCTTCCTTGCATTCACTTCTTTACAGGGACTCCTGATCCTGAGAGGTAAAGTCACAAGTACTATAAACCAGGCAGGGAGTAGGGTAGAGTCATTAGTCTGGTCATGATTTTGTCAGGCTAAATTTTTGTTGCGCCAATATGACAAAAATTTTCTACTGAATGTTTTATTCAAGTTTTAGTCTGCCATTTGCATATGTATTATATAACTGTTCTCATTCTTACGGGATGAAAATGTTTATTGTTTCTGGTACACAGTTATTCCTATCCCCTCTTTCCCCAAATATACTTAAAATTGTCAAGAAAAGAAAATAGATAGGTTTTCTTATGCAGATTTCCATATTAAATATTAGAGGATTAGTAAGAGTAAAATGGTTTAATAATCTAGAAAATACATGTAAAACTTAAAATATCAATAGTTCAAGCTTTATCAAGTAGATTATACAGGCTATCTTGATTTAAATTGTTGGCATCTCTCATAAAACATAATGCACATTACATTTAGAAATGATCTTATGTTTGCTGTCTTTTATCTTTCATCTTACTAAAGATATCTTCAAGCAAATGGAATGAAACTTGTAAACCCTTTATTAATACTTCTGTTTATTTTCATCCCATATCCTAATCCTCAATATATTGCACTGGGGATTGTTCTTACCCTCCAACTGTGGAGTTTGCAGTAAAAAATGAGCCATAATTTAACTTGACACTGTTATATGCCAGGCCCTTTGTCAGGTTCATGGGAATTCAAGGCTAAATAAAGCATGTCCCTTGTCCCAGAAGAAGATCCTAGGATACCAAGGAAGATAGGCACAGGTAAAACTAGTATCACAGGAACAATCAGTGTGTTATAAATGAGTAGAAACCACAGGGAATCATAGAAGATGTAGAACAATGCTAAATATTTTTATATTGCACATACCAACTTAATACTTTTTCTTCTAGATCTGTTTTTAAGCCTTTCATATTTGTGCCGAATATTTCACAACTATTGAACACCAGCTCACCTACATTTGAACCTGAAGATTCCGTTGAAAAGAAGCTACAATTTAACATTAAGCCTGACAGAAGACATCCACTCTACCAAAAACATCAACAGGCCTTGGAAATACTAGATAATAAGATGGTATGATTAGATTATCTTTTCTGTTTATCATGAAGAATAACTTAAAGTATGATTCAGTTCATATTCTGAGCTTTGGAATGTCAGCCTTCTTTCCTTAATATAAAATCGGTCTAAAAATAGTTTAGATCTTAGACTATAATAGGGCTATATTATTTTTGTATGTGTGCTCAGTTGCTCAGTCATGACCAAGTCTTTTTGACCTCATGGACAGTAGCCCACCAGGCTCCTCTCTCCATGGAATTTTCCAGGTAAGGATACTGCAGAGGGTTGCCATTTCCCCCTCCATGGGATCTTTCAAACCAAGGATTGAACTCACGTCTCCTGTGTCTCCTGCACTGGCAGGCCAGTTCTCTACCACTGAGCCACCTGGGAAGCCCTTATATTATTTTTGACCTTTGGTTAAAAATAATAGTTAGGAATGTAGTTTGAATTTTTTATAGCAATTTATTATATTAAGCAATAATAACAATTGCTAAGATTTATTGAACACTTATACACCAAACACCATGGTACTGTTACATTGGGTATTTCATTTAATCTTCACAACCACTTTATCAGATAGTTACTATTAATAGCCCCATTGTTGTTATTATTGTTGTTGAGTCGCCATGTCTTGTCTGACTCTTCACGACCCCATTGGCCTGCAGCACACCAGGCTTCCCTGTCCCTCACCATCTCCTGCAGTTTGCCCAAGTTTATGTCCATTGCATCGGTGATGCCATCCAACCATCTCATCACTGTTGCCCTCTTCTTCTGCCTTCAGTCTTTCCCAGCATCAGGGTCTTTTCCCGTCAGTTGGCTGTTTGCATCAGGTGGCCAAAGTATTGGAACTTCAGCATTAGTCCTTCCATTGATTATTCAGGGTTGATTTCCTTTAAGATTGACTGGTTTAATTTCTTGTTGTCTAAGGGATTCTCAAAAGTCTTCTACATCACCACAGTTCAATAGCATCAATTCTTCAGCACTCTGCCTTCTTTATGGTCCAGCTCTCACAACCACACGTGACTACTGGATAGACCATAGCCTTGACTATACAGACCTTTGTTGACAAAGTGATGTCTTTGCTTTTTAATACACTGTCTAGGTTGTCATAGCTTTCCTGCCAAGAAGCAATCGTCTTCTAGTTTCCTGGTTGCACTCACCATCTGCAGTGATTTTAAAGCCCAGGAAGAGGCATCTCTCCCTGCTTCCCCCTTTTCCCCATCTATGAAGTGATGGGGCCAGATACCATGACCATAGGTTTTTTTAATATTTAGTTTTAAGTCAGCTTTTTTACTTTTCTCCTTCACCCTTATTCTCTTCACTTTCTACCATTAGTGTGCTATCATCTACATATCTGAGGTTGTTGATATTTCTCCTGGCAATCTTGATTCCAGCTTGTAACTCATCCAGAGCGGCATTTCTCATGATGTGCTCTTCATGTAAGTTAAATAAACAGGGTGACAGTGAACAGTCTTGTACTCCTTTCTCAATCCTGAACCAGTTAGTTGTTCCATACAAGGTTCTAACTGTTGCTTCTTGACCGGCATACAGGTTTCTCAGTAGACAGTTAAGATGGTCTGGTATTCCTATCTCTTTAAGAGTTTTCCACAATTTGCTATGATCCACACAGTCAAAGGCTTTAACATAGTCAATGAAACAGAGGTAGATGTTTTTTCTGGAATTCCCTTGCTTTCTCTATGATCCAGCAGATGTTGGCAATTTGATCTCTGATTCCCCTGCCTTTTCTAAACCCAGCTTGCACATCTGGAAGTTCTTGGTTCACATAATACTGAAGCGTAGCATGCAGGATTTTGACCATAACCTTAGTAGCATAGGAGATGGTGGTTTGAACATTCTTTAGTACTGCCCTTCCTTGGGACTTGGGATGAGGATTGACCTTTTCCAGTCCTGTGGCCATGGCTGGGTTTTCCAAATTTGCTGACATATTGAGTGAGAATTGGACTATAAAGAAAGCTGAGTGCCAAAGATCTGATGCTTTTGAACTGTGGTGTTGGAGAAGACTCTTGAGAGTCCCTTGGACAGCAAGGAGATCCAACCAGTCCATCCTAAAGGAAATCAGTCCTGAATATTCATTGGAAGGACTGATGCTGAAGCTGAGACTCCAATACTTTGGCCACCTGATGTGAAGAACTGATTCGTTTGAAAAGACCCTGATGCTGAGAAAGATTGAAGGCAGGAGGAGAAAAGGACGACAGAGGATGAGATGGTTGGATGGCATCACCGAGTCAATGAACATGAGTTTGAGTAAACTCTGGGAGTTGGTGATGGACAGGGAGGCCTGGCGTGCTGCAGTCCATGGGGTCACAAAGAGTTGGACATGACTGAGCAACTGAACTGAGTGACTGATTAAGTGTAGCATTTTGATAGCATTATTTTTTAGGATTTTAAATAGTTCTGCTGAAATTCCATCACCTCCACTAGCTTTATTGACAGCAGTGCTTCCTAAGGCCCACTTAACTTCACACTCCAGAATGTCTGGCTCTGGGTGAGTGACCACACCATCGTGGTTATCTGGGTCATTAAGATCTTTTTTGTACAATTCTTCTGTGTATTCTTTCCATCTCTTCTTGGTCTCTTCTGCTTCTATTAGGTCTTTACTGTTTCTGTCCTTTGTTGTATCCATCTTTGGATGAAATGTTCCTTTGATATTTCCAATTTTCTTGAAGAGATCTCTAGTCTTTCTGCTTCTGTTGTTTTCCTCTGTATCTTTGCATTGTTCATTCAAGAAGGCCTTCTTGTCTCTCCTTGCTATTCTCTGGTATTCTGCATTCAGTTGGCTGTATCTTTCCCTTTCTCCCTTTCCTTTCACTTCTCTTCTTTCCTCAGCTATTTGTAAAACCTCCTCAGACAACCATTTTGCCTTCTTGCTTTTCTTTTTCTTTGGGATGGTTTTCTTTACTGCTTCCTGTACAATATTATGGATTCTGTCCCTAGTTCTTCAGGGACTTTATTTACTAGATCTAATCCCTTGAATCTATTTTTCATCTCCACTGTATATTCACAGGGGATTTGATTGAAGTCATACATGGCTGGCCTAGTAGTTTTCCGCACTTTCTTTAGTTTAAGCCTGAATTTTGCCAAGAGAAGCTGATGATCTGAGCCACAGTCAGCTCCAGGTGTTGTTTTTGCTGACTGTATACAGCTTCTCCATCTTCGGCTACAAAGAATGTAATCAGTCTGATTTTGGTATTGACATTTGGTGATGTCCATGTGTAAAGTTGTTATCTTAGGTTGTTGAAAAAGGGTATTTGCTATGACCAGTGTATACTCTTGGCAGAATTCTGTTAGGCTTTGCCTTTGTTTTGTATACAAACTTGTCTGTTATTCCAGGTATCTCCTGACTTCCCACTTTTAAATTCCAATCCCGTATGATGAATAGGACATCTTTTTTGTGTGTTAGTTCTAGGAGGTCTTCTAGGTCTTTATAGAGCTAATCAGCTTCTTCAGCATCAGTGGCTGGGGCATAGACTTGAATTATGTTAAATAGTTTGCCTTGGAAATGAACAGAGATCTTTCTGCTTTTTTCAAGGTTGCAGCTAAGTACTGCATTTTGGACTCTTGTTGATTATGAGGGCTGTTGCATTTCTTCTATGGGATTCTTGCCCCAGCAGTAGATATAATGGTTATGTGAATTAAGTTCATCCATTTCCGTCCATTTTTGTTCACTGATTTCTAATAAATCTGAAACTTGGAGAGTTTAAGTAGCTTGCTTAGTGTATCTCACACCAAAAATTATAAGACTACTGGAGGGGAGTTAACCTGGTCTCTAAAATAATGTTCTTGATCATGTACCCTCAGATTAACTTTAATTGAAAGTGACTTGACACTCCATAGACTTAAAATAATAATTATAATGAGTTGAGTTTTTTACAAAATGATAAATGCTTATATAATACTTTTAAATATAAGTATTATAAAAGATTAAATATATCACACAAAATCTCAGCTCCAAAAATAAGTAGATAAATATATTTTGAGGGGGAGATAGATAGATGGGGAGACAATTCTATAATATCCATACGTCTTCAGCCTTCCTGCCCTCTTCCCTCTCTGCCCCAGAGATAAAAAAAAAATAGAAGGAAATGGAAGGGTTACGTAAAGGCTTTTCATAAAACTATCAGCTGATTCCTTGCAATGAAGGAAAAAGTTGGCCATCTTATACCTTTTCTCACCTGCTTCTACTAGCTTCTGATTTTTATTGTCTTTAATTACTTTTACTTTGTCAAGGTATATATATTTACATTCTTTCTACATTAAGTGCGTTTTCCTCCCAGGTAATTTTTTTTTTCCTTTTTCTGTAGTATGTTTATATAGTTGTCATGCTTTTCTGTCTGCTCTCCCCTCCCTGCAACTTATGCTTAAAGCAGAGAGCTTTGTCCAGATCCTCTATTTGTTATATGTTCTTGACACTACCCTGGAGGAGGACATGGCACCCCACTCCAGTATTCTTGCCTGGAGAACCTCATGGACAGAGAAGCCTGGCAGGCTACCATCCATAGGGTTACAAAGCATCGTACATGATTGAAGCGACTTAGCATGCACGCACGCTTGACACTACTGCTTTTTCTAGGACCAATTTGTTTGACCTCTGACCTACAGTGTAAACACTTTCTTTGTAGCCAAGTGGTATGGAGTGAGAGGCAAGTGTTTTGTTCTAGGAGCCTATTAAGTGCACTGACTCAGGCCCAGTTCCCTGGGTCAGAAGTGTCATTCCCTCCATGGGCTTGGCTCATCCTGACTGAGCACAGCGCTGTGAAAAATGATGAACCCTCTGGTGCTTCTTGCCTTTGCTCAAGTTTCTCAGTGATGTGTTTCATGAACGTCTGCTCTGGAGGGATTTTCCTTCACTCCTCCCTGAGCAGCCTCTGCACTGCTCTAATTTCTCACAATAGTTCTCAAGAGTTGTCAGCGCCCTTTTCCCCTTAAATACTGCTTATGGGAGTGAGGTTTTTTTTTTCTGTTTTGGGAGTGAGTTTTGTAGAATTACTACTAAATGCCCATTAAACTAAATAAAATTGCTTTTTGACATTTCTGCAAGTAACATTGAAATAAAATTTAAAAGAAGTTACTATTTTAGAGTTTATTTCAGTTCAGTTCAGTTCAGTCGCTCAGTCGTGTCTGACTCTCTGCGACCCAATGAATGCAGCACACCAGGCCTCCCTGTCCATCACCAACTCCTGGAGTTCACCCAAACTCATGTGCATCGAGTTGGTGATGCCATCCAGCCATCTCATCCTCTGTTGTCCCCTTCTCCTGCCCCCAATCCCTCCCAGCATCAGGGTCTTTTCCAATGAGTCAACTCTCTGCATGAGGTGGCCAAAGTATTGGAGTTTCAGCCTCAGCATCAGTCTTCCCAATGAACACCCAGGACTGATCTCCTTTAGAATGGACTGGTTGGATCTCCTTGCTGTCCAAGGGACTTTCAAGAGTCTTCTCCAACACCACAGTTCAAAAGCATCAATTCTTCGGCGCTCAGCTTTCTTCACAGTCCAACTCTCACATCCATACATGACCACAGGAAAAACCATAGCCTTGACTAGATGGACCTTTGTTGGCAAATTAATATCTCTGCTTTTTAATATGCTATCCAGGTTGGTCATAACTTTCCTTCCAAGGAGAAAGCATCTTTTAATTTCATGGCTGCAGTCACCATTTGCAGTGATTTGGAGCCAAAAAAAAATAAAGTCAGCCACTGTTTCCACTGTTTCCACATCTATTTCCCATGAAGTGATGGGACCAGAGGCCATGATCTTAGTTTTCTGAATCTTGAGCTTTAAGCCAACTTTTTCACTCTCCTCTTTCATCAAGAGGCTTTTTAGTTCCTCTTCACTTTCTGCCATAAGGATGGTGTCATTTGCATATCTGGGGTTATTGATATTTCTCCTGGCAATCTTGTTGCATCTTGTGCTTCCTCCAGCCCAGCATTTCTCATGATGTACTCTGCATATAAGTTAAATAAGCAGGGTGACAATATACAGCCTTGACATACTCCTTTTCCTATTTGGAACCAGTCTGTTGTTCCATGTCCAGTTCTAACTGTTGCTTCAGACCTGCATATAGGTTTCTCAAGAAGCAGGTCAGATGGTCTGGTATTCCCATCTCTTGAAAAATTTTCCACAGTTTATTGTGATCCACATAGTCAAAAGCTTTGGCATAGTCAATAAAGCAGAAATAGATGTTTTTCTGGAACTCTCTTGCTTTTTCGATGATGCAGCGGATGTTGGCAATTTGATCTCTGGTTCCTCTGCCTTTTCTAAAACCAGCTGATATTAAATATTGATTGACAACAAAGTAATGGAAAGACAGTAGAATTTGAGGGAAGAAGTGTCAAAGAGTTTGATTCTAGTCCTGGCTGTGTAAATAACTACTTTTGTGTTTTAGGGAAAGTCTGTTCTACTAGTAGTTTGTTACCATTTCTTGATTACTAATGAAGTTGAAAATCTCATGTTTATTGGCCTTTGGTATTTCTTCTTAAATGATTTGCCTGTTATTTTCCTTAGACTGCTTTTCAAGTGATTCTTAATTGTTTAGCTCTTTGCCCCAAAGAGGCAAAAAATATGTGAATAACTTTGTTATGTAGCAAATTTTTTTGTCAGACAAAAGTTTAAAATTTAGTCAAGTATATTTGTTACTATAAGGCATTTTGATTTCATGCTTCAAAATGTCTGCCTCACCTGAAAATAAATATAACCTCTGCATTTTCTTCTAGTATGTATGTATATTGGAGAAGGAAATGGCAGCCCACTCCAGTGTTCTTGCCTGGAGAATCCCAGGGACGGGGGGCCCTGGTGGGCTGCCATCTATGGGGTCACACAGAGTCAGACATGACTGAAGCGACTTAGCAGCAGCAGCAGCAGCATGTATGTGTATATTTGGAAAAAAAAAAGTTCTTTCTATGGAATTTATTTTTGCAGGTGTTATGAAGTAGGGTTCTAACTTTTTCAAAGAGGTGACCAATTATTCTAATACCATTTATAAACAAAACACATTGTTTGTTCAGATATAGAATGCAGAGTTTCTTCAGGGGAAAAAATTGCATACAATTTCATATTGAAGTACAACTCAAAGTTAAGAATCATGATGGAGTTCTGCTCTATAATGGTTCAAATTTTTAAAATTATGCTCACTTTTATAACTCTCATCCTATATACTTTTTCTACCAGTACCTACCCTCTAACTGATGATGGTAATTCATTAATAACTTGAAATTGCTCCTTTCAGTAAGAATCATGACCTTTCTAACCCCCTGTTGAAACAAGGAATCATAGAGAAACTGTCTTTTCTTTTAGTTGTTTTTTCCCTTGAATGTTACTATTCTATTCCTTTGTTTAATCTGATAATACTGGTCTTAGAAATAGAAGATCCACATTCACAAAAATAGCTCAGCCTGTTTTCAGCTGTCTTCCCCATTCACAATTAATATAAAAATTTCAATTGACCTGTAATTTGTCTTTTATATTTCTTGCTTATGGACTAATACTACATATTTGTTATTGTCTTTTCTACTAAGAATAACTAATAGTTTGTGGTTAATAGATTAACTCAAACTAGAACAATGATTTTTCCCAAAGAATTTCATTCCTTCTTTGTTTAAAGAATAGAAGGGGAACTGAACCAGAAATTGAAACCAGGATCAACAAACCTTGTCTGTAGAGGTGATTTGGAATTTGGTTAGACTTGTGTGTGTGTGTGTGCATTCACATGCACATATGTGTCTGTGTATTTACTTATTTTTATTTTTCAATTGTTCAGGAAAAAGCCAAAACAATGTTGGACAACATGAGCAAACTGGAGAAAGAACTGTTCAAAGAGATGGAATCAATCCTTCAAAACAAGCATCTTCATGTGGATAAAATTGTTAATCTTTTTCATCAGTGTACAGAAGATGAAATTAGAATTTATAAGTCAAATGTTAGTTCTTAGTGATCACATAAATGGTCAGCAATCATCCTCAAAGTTAGAATCCATTGCTTTGGTAAATAATATAAACTTAGTTTGAGCAGATCTGACTATTCTTTAATAGCATTCAAGTGATAGCATGGCTATTAAAACTATGTATAGCTTTGACGAAATATTGAAAAAGGAAATAAGATTGGAATTGGACATATAGATCATGGATAGTCAGGTGTTGCTTCAGGTATTGACGTATACATTTTGTTAGCCATGATATCTTAAAAAAAATCACAGTAATGAAATGTCCAATTCTGCATAAAGCATGAAACATTAAAATAATATATGCCTTTATTTATAATTATATATTGTCCTCAATTTTCTCAGTTACAGTAAGAAAGCAAATTTTTCTTTTTAATGGAAAATATTGTCTCAACTAATAAATTTTTTGTGCTTTAGGCAAGTATTAGCCAGCTCTAGCAAAATTTTCTAGATTTATACATTGTTTTATTAGTGTTTTAATTATGCAAATTTTTTATTAAACTCAAACGTGGTCTTTGTCAAGACTTAGCTGACCAATGAGCTTTTAGCTCTAATTATCTGGCATTCTTTCACCCATGCTCCTTACTTAGAGCATTTCTGGGAGATCAGGACATGAATAAGCCAAGACCCTAGGAGATACTGTTTTGGTATCTCAAATCTCTCATCCTTTACTTCTGTTCATTCAAGGAAAACAGGAATGGGATCAGTTCAGTTCAGTTCAGTGGCTCAGTTGTGTCCGACTGTTTGCGACCCCATGAGCCACAGCACGCCAGGCCTCCCTGTCTATCACCAACTCCTGGAGTTTACCCAAACCCATGTCCATTGAATTGGTGATGCCATCTAACAATCTCATCCTCTGTCATCCCCTTCTCCTCCTGCCTTCAATCTTTCCCAACATCAGGGTCTTTTCAGATGAGCCAGCTCTTTGCATCAGGTGGCCAAAATACTGAAGTTTCAGCTTTAACATCAGTCCTTCCAATGAACACCCAGGACCAATTTCACTTAGGATGGACTGGTTGGATCTCCTTGCAGTCCAAGGGACTTGCAAGAGTCTTCTCCAACACCACAGTTCAAAAGCATCAATTCTTCTGCGTTCAGCCCTCTTTATAGTCCAACTCTCACATCCATACATGACCACTGGACAAACCATAGCCTTGACTAGACAGACCTTTGTTGACAAAGTAATGTCTCTGCTTTTTAATATGCTGTCTAGGTTGGTCATAACTTTCCTTCCAAGGAGTGGGATAGTGGTGATGAAATAGAAATATTAGCATATTATAAACATTGAAATGCTATAATGTATAATGTATTATGAGCATTATATATGAGTAATAGTATCTGCCCCCAAATTATAAAACTTTGTTAAAGTTACACAGAGATTACCAAGAAAGACTCAAAGTTGCAAATATAAACAAAAGAAAAATCCAGCTCAAAATGACATGGTATTTATTGGTTTCTAGAAATTTCTATTTTAGGTATTTGATTACACTGTCATATTTATTGGTCACCAGCTCAGATGTAAAGAATCTGCCTGCAATGTGGAAGACCTGGGTTCAATCCCTGGGTTGGGAGGATCCCCTGGAGAAGGGAGTGAATGGCTAACCAATGCAGTATTCTTGCCTGGAGTATTCCATGGACAGATGAGCCTGGAGGTCTACAGTCCATAGGGTTGCAAAGAGTCAGATATGAATGAAGCAACTTAGCATGCACACACATCATTGCAATTAGGATTGTTAGTAAAATACTGGGTTACTATTATTGCTAAAGAGTGCTCAGAAATTGTTTTAAATTTTCTCTTAAAAATCATCATCTGACAGCTTTTGTCTAACATAGGGCTTCCATTACAAAAGAAAACTTTATCAAGTACTCAGTTAATTCTGGTTTGTCTTACATATAGTTCAGGGGTAGGTTCTTAAATCATGAAGTGCCTTAGCCAACCCCATGTGCCCCCTCTCTCTTTTTTAATATATGAGGAATCTAAGGGTAAGCAGTTCAGTGATTTATTGAGGCACAGAAATGTGAGTCTTATTTCTCTCTCTAGGGCCTGCATGTTTTCGCTTTCTCCTTTGAACCATGCCAGACCAAACTAGCACCAGGCTCTTATCTGGACCACTGCAGTTAAGTTCTTCTACACCCATTTGTGCTCTTTATCTTTAGCCATGTGGGTCACTGCAGCCAAAATGACCTATTAAAATTTTAAATCTGATCATGAATTTCCCTCCAAATTAAAAAAATAGATTATTTTTAGAGCAGTTTTGGTTTAAAGCAAAATTGAGCAGAAGGTACAGAGTTGTCCCGTACCCCTATTCCTCCCCTCCACCATCAACATGTCACACCAGAGTGCTACGTTTGTTACAATTGATGAACCTACGTTGACACATCATTATCACCCCAAATCCAGAGTTTACATTAGGGTTCACTCATTGTACATCCGGTGGGTTTGGACAAATGAATAATGACATGTATCTACAATTATACTATCATACAGAACAGTTGCATCGCTCTGTCCTCTGTGCTTCACCTATTCATCCCTCGCTTCCTCTAACCCCTGGCAGCCACTCACCTTTTATTGTCTCCACAGTTTTGGCTTTTCCAGAGTATTATATAAGTGAAATTCTACAGTATATAGCCTTTTCAGATTGTCTCTATAACTTAGTAATACAAGTTTCCTCTATGTCTTTTCATGGCTTGATAGCTCATTTCTCTTTAGTGAGGAGTAATATTCCATTGTCTGGTTATCCTGGTTGCTGACATCCACTACTGAAGGGCATCTTGGTTGCTTCTATGTTTTGGCAATTATAAATAGAGCTGCTATAAATATCTGTGTGCAGGTTTTTGTGTAGACATGTTTTCAACTCATTGGAGTAAGTACCCAGGAACATGAGTGTTGGATATCATGGTAAGAGTATGTTTAGTTTTATAAGAAACTGCCAAACTGTCTTCTAAAGTGATTACTGTACCACTTTGCTTTCCTACTGGCAATGAATAAGAGTTCCTATTGTTCCACATCCTTACCAACATTTGATGTTGTCAGTGTTCTGGATTTGGGCCATTCTAATAGGTGAGTCTGAGTGAACTCGGGAGTTGGTGATGGACAGGGAGGCCTGGCGTGCTGCGATTCATGGGGTCGCAAAGAGTCGGACACGACTAAGCGACTGAACTGAACTGAACTGAATAGGTATGTAGTAGTATCTCATTGTTTTAATTTGTATTTCCCTAATGACATACGATGCAAAGCACCTTTTAATATGCTTATTTGCCATCTCTGTATCTTCTTTGGTGAGATATCTGTTCAGATCTTCTGCTCATTTTTAGAAATCAAGTTGTTAATTTTCTTACTGAATCTAAAACTTTTAAAACAGTCACTGAGACAAGTCCCAACCCTTACCAGCTATCAACAAGATTCTGCTTCTGTCTGTCTTATTTGTGCTTTTGTCATGGGTTTTTTTTTTTTAAAGTTTCTATTCTGCTCTTTCAGTTCCTTGAATGTGCTCAGTTCCCTCATCATGACTATACCCTCTGCCTTCATCATTCATTTCATGTGCTCTTTAAGAGAGAGTTCTGCTGAAACATGACTTCTTTAGGGAAGTTTTCCCCACACAAGGTTGGGTCTCTTGATACACACTTTCAGAGCCACATGAGAGCCTCATCGCAAATGTAATTAAATGTTTAACACCTCTCTCTCTCACAGCAGAATAGAAGCCTTATGAGGCTAGGAACCACATTTTCCCCCACTGTTGTGTACTTAGTATTCAGCATTATGTCTGGCACAAGGTACATGCTCAATAAACATCTGTTAAATTAACATTTGAGGACTGATGGAAAAAATTTACACAGTCCTCTTCTCTGTTTGTAAAGTTGAGAATGTTAGCTAGACAATCTATCTGTATAACTTGGAAGATAAGATAGCCTTTTATTAAGGTTGATGTCAATCTGTTCCCTTTTTCCATAATCAAAATAGGAATAACTCCCCAAATAAAGACAAGAATTATTACATTAATGTTTATAAAGTAGCCAATTAATTTATAAAACATTTTGGGAGACTTTATAAATCTGAAATGGTATTTGGGCTTTGGTCCTTGAGTGGGTAATTAATGCTTTGTGGTATATTTTAGAAAATTTAAGGTTTTCTTAAATTTCATGGGTTTCTTAAGAGTAAAAAATATAGTAGCTCAAATTAAGTACTTTTTTGGTCAGTCCTTAAATGGTGTGGTTCATTATTTACCATCACATAATAAAGCAAGGGAATAATCTAATAAACTGAGTATTTTAGAGCAAGCTAGTTTGATCTTTGATGAAAGCATCAATTTGTATATTAATTTTTTTGTATATTAATTTTTAATGAAAATATTTACCCTAGAAATAATTATGCCACCTAGAATTTTGGAAATCTAGTTCCTTTTGTAATTTTGCTTTAAAACAGGTTTTATGGAGTGAATGTTTTCTCTTTTTGATTGATTTTAGGCTTTTATCATAATAATTGGAGAAATTTATCATCCTGTCTTTTTCTGAAAAACGGTGATATTTCTGATCCTGTTTCCAACCGTAACTCAATCACTTGACCATCTAGTTTAGTGATCTAAAGTAATTTAATATTATACATGATATGAGGTATGATGGGGCAAAACTAAGCTGTATTCTGCTGCATAGCAAATGTGACATAATACTTTTACATTATTTTTGTGCTTTTAGAAATTTACTGATCGTTATTATTCTTAAAATGCAAAGCGCATTTAACCTTATTCTAAAAAATACTGAAATTTAAACACAAGTTAGGCATGGAATTACACATTGATAACAAAGAAAAGAACAACTGATCATGCTGAAGATTAGTATAAAAGTGGCAGCTTTTAATCAAAATTGTATTCGATAATTTTTTCAGCTGTGACCCTACATATTAAAAATTATGAAATATGTGAGGATGTTAATGTCATACTGACTCATGAATAAATGGCAATCCACTCCAGTACTATTGCCTGGAAAATCCCATGGACAGAGGAGCCTGGCAGGCTGCAGTCTATGGGGTCGCAAAGAGTCGGACACGACTGAACGACTTCACTTCACCGAGTGCATACTTGGGCAAGGTCCTGTGCACAGGTCCCATAGGGTCATGAAGGATAGTCAGTCTCAGGAGATCCACTTAAGGAAACATTGAGAATCTATAGAAAAGACCTCTCTGATGGCTTCTGCATTATTTGGATTACTCAAAGAAAAGACACTGGCAATGCAAGTTAAAATAGGTATTTTATTGAGAAACTTGCTCTGTCAGTGAGCAAGTAAAAGTTACAAACATTTTTATTTAATAAAACTAGCATATCCTTAATTCTAAAAACATCTCTTAAAAACTTCCATTATCTGAAACTGCAGATCTTTCTGAGTCAGGGTTTTCTCTTGGTGCTTCCATGGAAAAAGACGCTTCCAATTCCCTTCATGCAAATAACATGTGTAATATGACTTGTTCACAAGCAAAACAAATTCCCCACTTGAGTTTGTGTTGCTTGCATGCATATGAATTAGTATCTTTATTGCTATAACTATAAGTCTCCTGGTACAGCAATGAGGCTTTATGCTTACTCCTGAGCATTCTGAGAGTTATTATGTGGTCATTAAAAAAAAAAGTTATGTAGCAAGACAGTTCTGCTGAAAACCCCATTCCCTTATTAAACTTAAAATTGGTATAGATTAATACTACACATTAATGTGTAATTTACTTATTAAATACCCTAGGCTTCCATGCAGGGTTTTTTTTTGTTGTTGTTACATTTTGTTGCATTAAAAGGGCAGTGATTTAACCCTATAAATTATTTTCTAAATGGCCTTTACATATGACACTAAAAAGTATGAGACAAATAAATATTTGAAACAGTTTTCAATAAGTTAAACCAGTACTGACACCTAACAAGTAGAGGTTCAAAGGTCATGCGAATAGATGTCTCTTTAATTGACTGAAGGTAAAGCTTATTTGAGGGCAACATTTAATAATTTTCAAATGTATAAATTTTTATACATGGATATTTAAAACTAAATTGTATATGTAACAGTAGGATGTTAGGTAAAGAATTCTAAAATTTTGACTTGAATTACATAGTTTCTCTTCTTTTTAACTGCAGGGGAAAGGTACAGGGTTATCCTTCTGCTCTGAGACGTTTTGTGCAAACACCAGAAATGACATATCACATGGCAATAATTTTGTTGGCAAATTTAAATGCATCTGCTCAAATTATTATTTTTAGTACAAAAGTTAAAGATTAGACTATACTTCTGTTGATGGATTTTAGAGATAATAATATTTATGGAGGTTTTTATTCCCCTCCTAATGGCACAGATTACTATTTTGGATAGCAAAGCAAGAGAAGATGAACCTTAAAAAAAAAGTGCTTCTAGTTTTTAACGAGTACTATTTGTCAAGGAAAGGGGAAAAATAGAAGAAGGCCTCTCATTACAATCATTAAACTTCTTTTTTTAAGAAATGTTATCAATAAGTGCAAAGTGGTCATAATTTAAGGATCATATCCCCCCAGCAGCACACCTGCCAAATTTGGCAATGTAAAAGAATAGTAAATTGGATGTTGATTTTGAAATTACAGCACACAGTTGGAGGAAGCAATGTTTTAAAATGTTGACATAATTATAGTAATTACTATATTCATTATCAGAACTTTAAATTTTGATTTGGTTCTCTTTTTTCTAAGTCAGTTTTCTGTGTGCTACACATACACATAAAATCACAGAATAATAGCATGGAGTGGGAACATGTCAAGTTTTACAGAAGAGGCAACTGAGGCTCAGAAACATGGTGATTTGCCAAAGGTCCCACAGCTAATAAGTAACAGATCTGAGGCTAGAATATGACTCCATGTGAGCTTGTCTCCTTGATAACTTAGGTCTTAGGGGATGGGGATGAATGCTCAATTTCTTTCTATCTTTCCTGCTGGGGAATGTCTGCATTAATAGTGGGAGGACTCTGTTTAGGACTCTTTTGAAGAAATCTATAAAACAAGTACTCATCCCGAAATTCATATTCATTGGTGATATGTTGGATGACTCCCCCTTGCACCAGTCTATCTCCATATATCACAGCTTCACCACGGTCAGAGGCAAGGCCAACTTCAATGAGCCAGTTCACCAAGTCACAGCCACAGAAGGTCCCGGCAGAAGTCTTTGCACCACACCTGTATGTCAAAGGAATGATTCACCCATGTGTTCTGTAAATCTGGTATCAGAACTGCATGATGGAAGACAAGCAAGGGAAAACAGGAGACAGGGAAAGACAGCATGATAGTTCAGAGGTGACAGGAATGAAACTATGCTGAATATAAAGGGTTTTGTTAAATCACCTAACCCTAGAAAGATCTACTGGAGGAAAACAAAATATGCCAATAATGCTTGTGAAAACAGAAACACTTAAAATAATAACTTAGATAATGTAACTGCATCAGCAGAGAAATATTCTTTTTATAGTAGATGGTCTTTTATGATCAGATGAGTTCTGTAGACACCTATTACATATTTTATAAGTTATATTCTTAGTTAAAATACACAATTGTTTTAGGAACATTAATATTTTTGCAGGCTCTTAAGAAGTGACAATTTTTACTAAGTTATTCAAATCAAACCTTAATATTTTCTGCTTATCACAGTGCCCACAAATAGCCTTTCTTCATGTCCTGAGCAAGATAATCTTATTGATATGATAGGAATTTGTTGCCTTATGAAGCAAGGAAAGGATAAGTGAGATCTGTCTTGCTATAAGATTTTTTTCATAGTTGTTGAGTCTGTTCCCACACTGTACATTTCATCCCTGTGATTCATTTATTTTGCAACTGGGAGTCTGTACTTCTCAATCTCCCTCACCTACTTCTTTCTTCCCCTCACCCTTCTCCCCTCTGGCAGCCACTTGTTTGTTGTCTGCATCTGTGACTCTGTTGTTTTGTAATGCTTGCTCATTTGTTTTTTTAGTTTCCACATAGAAGTGAAATCAAACAGTATTTATCTTTCTCTGTCTGACTTATTTCACTTTGCATAATGCCCTCCATATTGTTCATCCATGTTGTCACAATGGCAAGATTTCATTCTTCTGTGGCTGGGTTATATTCTGTTGTGTATATATGTATACACTATATACATTCCCACACACACACAATGTCTTCTTTATCAGTTCTACTGAGGGACACAGGTTGGTTTGTTGTTGTTTTAATATCTTGGCTATTGTAAATAATACAGCAGTGGATAAAGGAGTGCACGTTCCTTTTCTAATTAGTGTTTTTAATTTTGGGGGGGTAAATACACAGAAGTGGAATTGCTGGATCATACGGCAGTTCTATTTTTAATTTTTGGAGGAATTTCCATAAGATTCCTCAGATATTTTTAATTTTTTAATTATAAACCCATTTCTTAATTATTTAAAATTTGTCTTCCTAATACAAATACAGGGGTGTCTCAGGTATGAAAAAATAAACAAGGGGAAAAGAAATGTAGGAAAACCAATTAAGTGAATTCTGTTCATTTTTATACAAATATGTGATAGACAACATGAATCTGTCCACAAGCATTAGTCAAGCTGTAAAACCTAAAGTGCTTGACAACAGGAAACAGTGGCTGAAAATCAAGATGAAACGAGAAACAGGTGACAAAAAATTTTAAAACATTTAATCACAAATATAAATTAGTATTTCATATAAAAATTAAAAGTTAATACACATGAAAAAATTTCTCAAGTACATAAAATATTATTGTAACACCACTATTTTACTTAGTAATAGGATAAGTTAATTTATGCTTTGCAACGACAAACATCACTTTGAACAAAAGCCTGAATGTTACATCCCAAGTCTGAGCCTTCTTCCTGCTTGTTGATTTTGAATGTATAGCCCTACACCTTCTAATCTGGACACCAACTGATTCATAGTTGCTTCTGATGGGCTGATCAGGCAGCTACAGCTAGTCTAGGAAGCTGTGCAGAGTGACAGAGGATCAGCCGCTATGCAGGACTGGAGCCAGCCTGTGCCCGTTCACCATCTGGGGTGGAGGCAGCCTGGCAGCCCTGCAAATGGCAAGAGCTATGCTTCCTAATAGTCAGCAGTCAGAGTGGGCCTGGTGGAGCTAACACAAGAGTTCCCTCTCTTAATTTGAAAAAGCAATTTTAAATTGTTGAAACTATCCATAGATCGCACTTTGAAATCATTGTGTTTGGCCCTTTAAGGGTGGGAAACTAATTTTTCTTCATAGCTTACCATTCCCAGAAACTAGGCTAGGCCCATTACATAGATTTTGTTATCTAATGCAAACAACCTCCAAGAGCTAGATATTTTAAAGAAGAGGAGAATTAAGGTTTGGAGAATTGAACTTGCCCAATGTCACACAGCTAGTAATCTCCCACAAAGTGACAGACCCAGAGATTGAGTTCTAGAGTTGGTCTCCACCAGGATACCTTCTGGTTATAATGAAACATAGTGGCATAATATATGTAAATAAATTATCCTGAATGGTAATTTTCGTAGATTTTCAATTTTTCAGTTACAGACATAAAAGTATTTGCTTCTTTATATCATGTTCTGTTCTCTTTCTGTTTCTCGACAACCAAATATATTGGCACTAGAACATTTGTTTATTCTCTCCTGCTGTATACTCCATGCCTGAGGATTAGAAGAATAAATATGATGTCAACGACTAAGGATTAGGACTTGAGGTGAAAAAATAAGCAGCAGAGTTAATTAAAAGACAGAAATTTCACTTTGCTTTCTTGATAATATCATTAGTAATATGAAATAGCATATTATTAGCATATCCTTAGGAGATAGGGAATATAAAATCACTTCTAAATACAATGTATCTCAAAGTTTCATGAGAGATATTAATGACCAGCATGAACTGAATGTTAATATTCTGCTATATTTTGGTTCATTCTAAAGTTTTCATATTTTATGTGGAAATCATAAGTTAAATGGCATTTAAAAATGTAAAAATTAAACTATAAACTGACCTGTGGCTATTTTAACTTTTATGTGTATATGTGTTATTGAAAAATAACAAAGTTAGTTACAAGCATGTTAGCCTATCACAAACCAAAATTAATCCTCTAAAATATAATTATCTAGAACCTGTACTTACCTTCTTTCCTTCACAATGTTTTGGATACAGAGGTCACGGTGATAATGGATAAATTGTTGACAGGTCATTTTTATTTCCTCAGGAACAGAAGAATCCTTGTTTTCTGCTGTTTCTTTGCTGTTCCATAGGAATTCAAGTCTGAAAACCAAAAATTTTAGGATGAAATTTTTTAGGAAAGGCAAGCCCTGAGAGAGCTCCTTCTTACTTATCACCCCATCAATATGGCTGTTCCAAAGCTATCATTCACCACAGCTGTCATTTATAACACCCAGACATCCCTAGTCTCTGAAGCGGAAATATATTTAACCTGCATTTAATTTCCTGTTCAGAGCAGGCTTGGGCAGAAGACTTGAACATTTTATAAACCCTCTAGACATGTTTGAACTATTTCAGGATCTACCAAAAAATGAAGTTCCTTAGTCTACATTCTGTAGTTTTAAAATGCAAAAATAATATACAGCAGTCAAGCATTTTAATTACCCAGTATCAGTACCAGAGAGACAAATACTGGGATATAGAGTAAAGAACAATTCTCTTTTGCCAAACCAGACAGCAGATCTGTTGACTCTTTTAAATGATCAACATTATGAAGCTAATAACTAAGTGCAGTGACTTTCCTATTATGCCTTTCTTCTTTCTTCAAAGGATTGTGACCAACCCTAGCAACTACATTTCAATAATGATGATGGAAAAAAGGAGAAGAAAGAACAGGAACCATTTACTGGGCACTTTTATATATCCTAAAAGATAAATTCCACTAGCACTCCTAGTTTCTACTAATTTTGACTTTGAAAACAAACAAGGAAGTACAAGAATTCTCCCCCCATCCCCACTTCCTCCTACCACCAAAGTGAAGTGTTCCCACTTCATTATTTTTCACAAAGAAATTCCTGACCTGAATTCAAAGAAACTCTTCACCAAGCCAGTTTTAAAAAAATGAAATTCAAAAAGAAGAAAACTTGAGTTTTCTATAAATTGTCAGTGTGATAGAAAAATCCTGTTGTCAAAGGAAAAAGACAACCAAATATAGACCTTTGGGGGCATACTGCTTCTTATGTCCATTTGCAAATACATTTTCAGGTTTCATTTTATTTTATATAGTTAATGGCATAGACAAGTCAGTTTTCATCAATTCCTATTAACATGCAAATTATAATACTGGATTATTGACAGCTCTTCTGACATTTTCCGTGCAGTTATATATAACAAATACGTGAATCAACAGAAAACCTTTCTATGGTGCTTAGGTTAACCATTCTGTAGTCTCCTAGCAGTTTCTAAAGGCTTAAAAATATAAGTATCTTAATAGAATGGCTTTGTCATTACCTTTACAGTTATAGCTTTATTTCAAAACTAAAATTACCTTCTTTTGAAAGGTAGGATGATTAAATGTTTGTCCAACCCAAAGATGCCAAAGGAAATAAACCCCTATGGAAGAAAACAAAAGGTTCTTATTTTATGAGCTCTACAATAAAAGTTTAAGACAGAAATGAAAAAATTTAGTGCTTGGGGAAGTAAACCTCTGGTGATTAGAGCAACATTTTAAATAGAACACACAGGCAGACTCAAAGTTCAGTGCCTGATGGCAGGTACAGTTGACCCTCTGTATCCACAGATTCTGCATCTATGGATTCAACCTACTGTGGGTCAAAAATATTTGGGGAAAAAGTTCCATAAAGTTCAAGAGAGCAAAAGTTGAATTTGCTGTGTACTGACAGCTATTTTGGAGAAGGAAACGGCAACCCACTCCAGTACTCTTGCCTGGAGAATCCCACGATTGGAGGAGCCTGGCAGGCTACAGTCAGACATGACTGAGCGATTTACATAGCAATTACATTGTATTAGGTGTTATAAGTAACTTAGAGATGATTTAAAGTAAACGGGAGGATGTACATAGGTTATATGCAAATACTATGCCATTTTATATAAGGTATTTGTGCATCCATGGATTTTGGTAACTAAGGGTGTGTCCTGGTGCCAATCCCCCTTGGATACTGAGGGATGGTTTTATGGTATTTGGCTGCTTCTTCCCAATCATCTTTCCTGCTAATTATGATGGGTGATATGAGTGCTGAGCAACCACATTAGCAAGCTAGCTTACTGGAGAAAAATGAAAACATTTAAGGGCTATGTATCTTTTTACCCCCTTTCTGAAAAGAAAATAAAATATCTCCCATTATGCTTAAGTACTTCTTTATTATTTTTCTGTTAAAACTTCAGAGACAATAGAATTAATAAGTGCTATAGTGTCTGATTAAAATGTAACTGAACAAAATTTATGTGAAATGAAATTGGCTACTGCTTAGGGAAAGAGTTTGAAGAATTTGGGCATAATGAGGCAAACTAGCACCAGATATTAGCCACACAGCAAGACAATCAGGACTGCCTGGGAAGATGGGAGGCTGGGAACTGCCATCTGTCAGGCACAGCAGGCTAAGAATCTTCGTGCAGGTTGGCGTGGGTGAGATGAAGAATGCAGTGACATGAAGAATCTATCTGTCTTGACTTCATATTATAAACTACCAGAAAGGAATGATCTTACTACCACACCTCCCCAGGAGGAAAATGGAATGGGAGCAGGTTTTGTATCTCTCTCCCTTCTTTGAAGCACTTCAGCCATAAGCTGTGGGGGCTGTATTTCAAACGCAACATTCCTGGCATTAGCTTCCATTTGTGAAGCTCTGTGAGTCCCAGTCCTGGAATGGCTCAGCTTGGAGTGGGCTTTCTGAATGCAAGATACTGAGTAAGACTATGATTTTTCAACCTAGTATTTTATAGTTCAGGTCGTAAACAGTATCACAAAGTGAGGTGGACATCAAGGAGTCCTTGGCATGCTCATGTCTGACTGTAATAAATGGATAGGTCACTAGTCTGTCTAAATATACATGTTATATACTAATACATGTCAACTAAGTTATATGGCCAATTATTTCAGGTTTAATAAACCCAGTGATTTCAAGTACTGTATTTTTTCAACCTGATACTTAATCTGGGGACTAATATTCTCTAATTAAAAAGCAAGGGATTGAAGTGGAATAAAATTTTCTAATCTTCACATAAAGATATTTTCCCAGTATGCAAAATATCATTTATTCTTTTTTAAAATATTTACTTATTTATTTATATTTCGCTGTTCTGGGTCTTCTTTGCTACGCAGAGGCTTTCTCTAATTGTGGTGAGTGGGGGCTACTCTGTAGCTGTGGTTCTAGGGCTTCTCATTGCAGTGGTTTTTCTTCTTGCAGAGCCCAAACTCTAGGGCATGTGGGCTTAGCTGCCCTGATGTATGTGGGATCTTCCCGGACCAGGGATCAAACCTGTGTCCCCTGCATTGGCAGGCATATTCTCAACCACTTCACCACCAAGGACACCTTCATTTATTCTTAAATCTTCAATGGAATTTTAATTTCTAATTTTTAAACTGGGGGGTAAAAGTCTACTTCGCAGATATTATTGTGATGTTTAAATGAAATAATTAATGTAAAATGCTTAAAATGTTTGGCATATGGTATACTTTGAGGGAATTGTGTCTACTATCCTTGGTCAAATTTTATTTATATGCCACATGATTTTTTAAAAAAGATATAAGTACCTGTAGTTCAAGAAACAACAAAATGTAAATGAAATGTTGTGCATTTAAATAAGTGACTAAACTAAAGGCTCAGAGAAGTGAAGTCATTTTCCCAAAGTAACTTATTAAGGCCACAATGAAGTTTAAAAAGAACTTGGAACATCTTGTCCCTGCTTAAATTACCATCCTTTATCTCAAAACTATTTGGTATTTCTGACTAAAACACTCAGTGTGCATTCTGATGACTTTAACCAATATAATAATTCATCTCTACTAGGAGATAGGCAGCAGCTGTCAGCTGTCACGCATACCAGCAGCTGGCAAACAAACCAAACCCTTTTGATTTAGAAGAAAACAACAACATCCGTACCACCACCTCCCAATCAAACCATCCAGGAAAACAGAAACTCCTCAAAGTTCTCAGTAAATAAATACCTGGCCAAAGTTAAACACAGCACAGAAAAACTGTAACTCAACATATAGTCTCCCAGGCTCTTGGTTGAATAGCCACCATAAACAACTGGAAAGATTCTGTAAAGGAAGGAGAAAATAGGACTTTAAAATGAAGCAGGCTGATCATTTCTCTCTATCTAGAACATAGTACAATAATTTATCTACTTAATAATTAGGGAGAAAAGGACTAAAGGGAAAAACACCAAGAGAATACAGAAGCTCTGTCTTTCAAACAAGAGGTTTAAACCTCTCTTCTTGACAGGTGTCATTCAAACAACATCTATTCTGATCAGATTTGAAGAAAGAAGACATGAGCCATAATACAGAAGCTTACATAATATATCAGGACTTCAACTAGCCTAAGACAGGTCTGATTTTAAAATTAGTTTTACAGTGAAAACAATCACATCACCGAGCAGCAATTCTTGGCATCATTTCTTAATTTTTGATTTTTGTTCTTAAACAGCAGCTAAAATGGTGCTGGCTGATATGATTCTATGTAACAAGCATTGCAGTGTGTAAAGTGTAAGAGAATTTCTTCATAGGTTATATGGTCCATTGCCTATCACTAGGCTAGTTATCCTTGAACTATCACAAAGAATTATATAATAACTAGTAATTCACACAAGAAGACTTACAACTAATTTTTAAAAATGCTTTGATAATCAAAGAAATGCATTTAAAAGTGAAGTGCTATATTTCACTTATAAAATTATCAAGTAAAAAATTTATAATAGTCAATGTTGGTGAGAGTAGTTTATAAACCTATACTACTCCTTTGGAAAACAACTTAGTAGAATGCATCCAAAGACACAAAAATATTTATGCTATTTAATCCAGGTTTTCCAACTTTTGAGAATCTACGATAAGGAAATATACTGCATGGAGATGCTTATTAGTGAATTCTAAAAAACTAGGAACAATCCATAAGAAAATGATTGAGTGAATTGTAATGTATATCCTCTACAGTTTATTAAGGAGCTATTTAAAGTAAAAATTAGAACACTTTTGCAGCAACATGAAAATGCTTGACATAAATCGCAAAGCAGGACATAAATCTGTATGTATTATTAGAACCATGAAAACTATATTAAAAAAGAGAAGGTAGTAGTATGATGGATATTTTTCCTCTTTTCTCTATGGTATCCATTGTATGAAGTGCTTGTATTGTTTTCATAATGTAAAATTATTTTTAAAAGTTTATTTATCTGAGGACTGTCTTCCGAGAGACCATGTAGACATTTATCTACTGAAGTCAGTCAAGGAATAACTTAGGACAAAGTAGCCCTGTATACATCACAGACATAACTGGTTTTACCCCAAATTCTAGGTTCAGAGCATAGGATGAGTAAGTATTCAAAGCAAAATGAGTTACTGAAGCACTTAAGCAACAGAGTAATGTGAATTACTCATTCTTCTTCCTCCCAAAACATTAGCTCACGATTAGGAGATGCTAGTGCTGCGACTCCCCTGGGAAGGAGCAACGAAGTTTCTCCCAGATGCCTGGAAAAAACCTTTGTCAAACATTTAAAGAAATGGCTCCCAAACAAAATCAGAAGAAACATTTACAGCAAACAGGCCAATAATGAGAAGTAAACACAGCAACACATGTCGAGTCAGTTGCTGGTCTCCACTGTGTAGATACTGCTCCTCTTCCTGGGCTAATATGCAGCTCTGGGAGTTACAGCGACTCACACAATGTTCCTCTATAAAACAGTAAGCACAACAATTTGTAATCAGAGCTTTTTATTTGAATGCATTTTAAATTCATAATGACTTCCTAAGCAAACCACTACATATGCACATTCTCAGTTCAGAATCAGTGTATTATTTTAGATGAAATCTAAAGAAGGCTCCTTCATGTTGTTTTAGGATAGTTCTACTTGTAGAGCGTTTTTATCCAAAAAAAACACAAATATATGGAATAGTTCCCTTCTATATTATTCAACAGTGTAACACACACACACATGCGCACACAAATTTTTAAGGCTAATTTAATAACAAGTTTTTCCTGTTATATAAATCTACCTCTTGGTATGAATATCCTATTTGGCTAACAGCAAAGCAAATTTACCACTTGCCTTTCATTAAAGAGTTTAGAATTTGCTTAGAAAAGACCTTGAAGGAACCAAATAAAAAAATATTATACACTTTGTTCTGTTTGCATATGGAAGCAAGTCCAAATCATAAGCATGACTTTTCTTTGGCTGAAAAGAGAAGTGAGAAGCCTTTCACAAGAAACTATTCTCTTACCTCAGCTCCACTATATCAATGGCATCAAAAGTAGGAGAAAACATTTTTACAAAAGAGATGCTAGTCTAACAGACAGTCTTATTACAAAAAGTCAGGGCTTAAAAAACACAATTTTACAGCTCTTACCTTCAAGCTTACAAAAACTGTATTTCCTAAAGCCTCTTTTTAGAAAAGAACACACATAAGCATTAAACATGGTATGACATAAGAGCTAACCGCATGGATGAAACTTCACACACAAAAAAGGTTAACAGCAAAAAGAAAGCAGGCTGCGGAACTGTTTATGTAGTATGATCCTGTTTTATAAAAATTATTTGTGTATATCTTGGTGTTGAAAAATTCTAGCCGTGTATATAATAAACTTGGTCTTAAAATATTACATATAAATATTATAAAAATGCATGAAATCCATTTTACTTTTATCTGCATTTTTACATATTACAATATTTGTTTTCATAAAATATGATCAGAAAATCTAAGAAGCTCCTATGTTATAAAGGTTTTTTCAGGAATCAGCATATTAGTGGAGAAATGACATAAGCAAATTGTAAAGGGATTCTGGGGGCAAAAAAAAAAGTCTCCACCTGGGGATGATGAATCAAATCACATGCTGAATTTGTCAATGGACTTTACTATTAGGTATATTGTGTAGGAAGGAAAAAGTAAGGAGTAAAGCCTTGGGAATTCTGATGTAAAGAAATATTGGCTTTAGAAAAGGGGCACACAAATGACTTGAAACAACTGTAACTGGATACCAAAAGAGGTTTCCTGCTGAATGTAAGTGAAGGCTCAATATCTGCCCGAACAACAACTACAACATTTGCTGCTGCTACTATGCTTATTTTTAAATTTTTATTTATTTATTTTGGCCATACTGCACAGCTTGTAGGATCTTCCCTGACCAGGGCTTGAACCTGGGCCACCATAGTGAATGGCCAGAATTCTAACCACTAGGTCACCAGGGAAGTCCCCGCTTCCGTGTTTAATAAACATTTGGTTTGTACATTACTTACTGTGCTAAGTGATTAGCATGCATCATTTCTTATAATATTCACAACATTTTTAAAATATAAAAACATTTGGCAGCAAAACAGCTGACATGCTCCATCATAAAGAGGACTTTTTGGGGTTTCTCTCTCTACTCTGATTTTTAAAAACAGGCATAACTGATTGAAGGTACATTGTAATTTACATATATTCAGTTGTTTTAAATAATTTGAAATTCAGACCATAAATGTGATTCAGTCTGTTAGTCTATACATCAAAAGATTATTATTTTTAAAGATTTTTATTATTTTATAAGAAAGGGCATATTTTAAAGCATATGGATTCAAAATGTAATTAACCACTGACTAATTAGTCCTGGCCCTGGGGGAATGGAGTGGGGAAAAGTCTCAGCTTCTAAAATGAGATGCCAAAAAGAAAATAATGATCCTTAGGGCAAACTCCTTGGAATTACTACTCAGGTTAAATTTACTGGAGAATTTCCATGCAAATAAAAAAAAATAATGAATACCCTATCTGTGCACAATTATTGTATTATTTGCACTTTCTTCCATCTTATGAGAATATTTTCAAACAGTGTAGCTTCTATAGAAAATCTATGTAGAGTTCTTTTAAGGCATAAGATTAAAAAATCTTTTGTTCTTAGGCTCATCCTCATAACCTAGAGGCACTTACTTTTCTCAAATGAAGGAGTCACCGACCCACTGGTGGTTATGTCTGCTACTGGCTCTGTGGATGGGCAGCATAATTCACCATTTCCCATAGAGCAGGAGCAGCAGCCTATATAGATAAAATATAGGTTGTAACGGGAGAGTCCAATCACAAAAAAATGGACAATGTAAAGAGATGCCAAATAAAACACCCCCTCAAAAAACCCAACAAATCCCCAAATTCATTTATATACACACAGAGATTTTCCATACAGCCTCAATGTATGGGTAGCTATCAAAAAGGATTTAAATATGCTTATATAGAAATTAACATTTAAGGCGTGTCAGACAAAAGATCAGCCCCTTTACGTATTGCCTCTTCTTTGTACAGGACAAAGAAAATGTTTTTGTTTGTTCTCCAGCTGGTATCTTTTTTGGAACACCAGGGAATTCCCATAATTAATTAAATTTTTTTTAAGGAAAATGTTTTTACCCATGCTATGTTATTAGTTTCCCGTGTGTTTTGGGAAATAAGAATTTGACTACTTTCCTAAAATACAGCTTTGATTTCACTACTCCTTGGATGAATTCTAGTTCAACACAGAATTCACCCAAACCCTTTTCTCTTCTAAGTTTAGCTCAAAACTCACTTCTTTCAAGAACATGTCTTCTACCAGTTTCGACGATGCAGGAAAAGCAATTGTATTCTTTTTTATTTTTAGATATATACTGCTGAAACTCTCTTGCTGGTTTTTAGGTAGATAGGTTTACAGAAGGCACACTGAGACACCTGCTATAGAGCTGTAATTTTACTCTGTATATTCAGAGAACTGCAAAGTGTCCTTTAAAACATCACACTCGTACATGGACACGGTGCTCCTTGATACGGATTATAATAGAATAACTTCAGTGATAAACTGCATTAGAACTTAACATACTAAAAAGGCATAATTCATAGGCTGAAATGTTCATTGATAATATGCTCTAATTTTTCAGTACTGTCATTAAAAATTAAAAAAAATTTCAAAGTATAGAAACTATCATTTATAATAAAACTATTACAACTGTCTTTCTAAATTTAAGATAATGATGCCACAGAAAAATTGAAAAAACACAGAAATCATCTGGCTCTGCCTCTTATCTTCAGAAACTTGAAGGCTCAAATCCACTAAGATAAATTGTTAAGAAAACAGATAAAAAGCCAGCCCATTCCAAGGACATATGTGTAGGGAACACACACATATAGCAGTTTTTCCCTTCAAACATGAGCCTTCTTATTTGTGTGTGTGTGTTTGTTTGTTGCTCAATAATACATCATGCTTATTTATTATCTTTTCATTCTACCCTTTGACCTCCTTTACCCATTTCTCCTATGCTCTACGCCCCACCTCTGGCAACTATCAACCTTGTTCTCAGTATCTATGAGCCTTTTTTCCCCCCAAAGATTCCACATATAAGAGAGATGATATGGCCTTCTCTTTTATTAACTGAACCTTTGATCTCATATTAAAGTAGGTTAATTTTCCTTTCAATTATAATTCCACACTTATAAGCAAGTCATGTGTCTCTGACAAATGTGTGGCGAGGGGCAGAGGGGAGTGAACTATTTTGGATTACTGAGATTTGGGGAGGTCAGGCTGGACATCTAATGTGCTGTGTATTAATACTATTAGCAAAGCAGAAAAGAGCAGACTGTAGGGAAGGAAAATAACCAGACAGGTTTAAAAACCTTTTTCCTAGGAACATGGGTCAATAGGCAAATAAACAAGAACTTTGCCTTAGCAGTTTTCAGGCGGCTTCAGAAAATCACGTCATATCTTATCAACCCATCCATCTATCCACTCATCTAACAAATATAGGAGACCTGACACATGCTAGGTGCTGAGGCTACAATAGTGGGCAAGGCGGTCACAGCACTTATAGTCTAGTGGGTTATACTGATAATTTAAAAAGCAATTATAAAGCAGTGAGGTAAGAGGAGAGGTATGAACATTACAGGTTTTCTATGGAGACAAGCCATAACTGTCTTCTGATTCTCTATTTATTCATACAAAATGTCCCAGCTAGTTATCCTGCTGGAGATGATGATGACAGGGTTTAAAGAATATCTATGATACTGTTTATTTGCTATTTTTAAAGGACAGTGAAGACAGCAGCAAAAGTCTCTGGGCTTAAGACACTTAGTTTAGGACTCTGCACACGTTCGCAGGACTTTGGTGGACACTTCTAAAACACTCGCAGGAGAAGAAGACTTAGAGAGTGGTGAATGGTCTTTACAACCTATCTGAAAGCATACAGTAGACTGATTTATAGGATAAATGTTAAGAGTCCACAAAGAAGGCAAGGAAGGAAAGGATGCTGGGCATGATCAGAAAAGTAGTCTAGATGTCAGAAAAGTGGCTTTTAAAATTTTAGTGAACACATACACATAATCCTTAAATTTCCATTTTCAAAGGGAAAATAGTCAAGAGGACTCAAAAGAATGAAATTCTGATGCTATAATCACAAAGGATCTAACAAAGAAATTAGTGAACACTACCAATAAAATGAACTAAAGGAGGCCTGATTGAAGCAGGGTTAATGTAAATCACTAGTTGGCCAAATACAGCCCTATGTAGTGGGACCCACAGTCCTGTGTAGCAGGTGTTATCAGCATCAGATATAGAAACCAAGGCACAGGAAACTTGCCTAAGACCAAATAATAAAGTTCTAGAGTCAGACTTGAACCTAGGCAGACTGGTTCCATATCCCTGTTTCTAACCCCCATCCTATCTCCTTCCAGTTTGGGATGATGAAGGACGGGAGGGAGGGAGGCAGGCAGGCAATATAAGCAGTGAGAGTTGTGGGATCTTCTTCCTTTTAAGACAGTGAAAATGATTTTTAAACCTTTTCTCTTTCTTCTCTACTTATCGCTATTTACAACTAATAGTTTTAACATCAGGCATCTCTCTACTCTACAAACTCTCTACACAAAATGGAAGCCATCGTTTACACTTCCCAGCACAACGGTCGATGTCTATGAAATCTCTGCATGCACCAATGAATCCAAAATGCAAACTCTTGCTGAATTCTCCTCATGAACTGAGGCAAAGAAAGAAAGTGAAAGTGAAGTCGCTCAGTCGTGTCCAACTCTGCGACCCCATGGACTGTGTAGCCTATCGGGCTCCTCCGTCTGTGGGATTCTCCAGGCAAGAATACTGGAGTGGGTTGCCATTTCCTTCTCCAGGGGATCTTCCTGACCCAGGAATTGAACCCGGGTCTCCCACATTGCAGGCAGATGCTTTATCGTCTGAGCCACCAGGGAATTGAGACAAACCCCATAACAACCGTTAACACATTAAAAAAATCACTGATTAGGGTCATACTTTCACATAGGGATATAGGTTCACTATAAATAAACATTTTAGGCTTTGCAGTCCACTGGGTGTCTGTTGAATGTCTCAATTCTGCCAATATAGCATAAAAGAATCCAGACAATACAAAAGTAAACGAGCACGTCTGTGTTTCAATAACATGTGATGGACACAAATTTAAATTTCATATAACTTTCAAGTGTCATAAAATAATTGTTTTTTAAAATTTTTTCTTCAACCTTTTAAAAACATAAAAGCTATTCTTAGGTCTGGGGCCATAAACAGGTGGCAGACTGCAGTTTGCCAACTCCTAACTTCTACCGTTAACCCTGCTTCAATTAAGCCTCTTTAGTTCATTTTATTGTGGTGCTTACTTGATGCACTGTTGTTAAGTTAACAAACATAGATGTTTAGTTTCCTAGAAAGAGCCTTCCTGCAGTTGTTTCTCTTCTCTAAACTCTCAGGCCCAAAGAAGTCTAAGGATTAGACTTATTCTCACAAAAGATTATCCTCATAAAAGATTTATAAACAAGAATCTAATAAATGAACTTGTAAGCTCTTTCTATTATTGACTATGATTCAAGTTCCCCATTTTACAAATACCTGTGATATTGAAGATAATTCAAGGAAGTTCCCTTAAAACATTTAGAGTACATGCTATATAGGCATATAAAAGTTTCTTTATATTTAAGGATCATACTTGTTTCTGGGACAGAACTTGCAAAAGATTCAGGTTCATTTGCTGGCGCTGGACTGTCCTCAAAAGCAGTGTTTCCCGGCTCTGCTGCTTTGCGGTCCTGAGACTGGTCGAAACCTTCATAGCGTCCTGCTTGGGAGGTGCGGTTCATACACATGAGTGATATGCCAGCTATCACGATACTGCAGAACAGGATAACTGCCGTGATGATCATCTGTCAACGTTGCAGAGAGACATTAGGCCACTTTTCACAAGCCCAGCTTGATAATCTTAGTAGATGACTTAAGGGCACTTTTTTGGTGGAAAATGCATTATCTCAATAGCTATAAATGCTCTATAACAGTGGTTCTTAAAAAAGAGGAAGAGTATGGAAGGAATGTAAAGTACTTACAGAGAAATTAGGGTTTGTCTCTAATCAACTGCGATGTCTAGATGTTCTTTTCATTATGTATCATGTCCTTGGTTTACGCTACAAGTAATCTAAAGTAAGTGAAAGTGATAGTTGCTCAATCGTGTTCGACTCTTTATGATCCCACGAACTGTAGCCTGCCAGGCTCCTCTGTCTGAAATTCTTCCAGCAAGAATACTAGAGTGGGTAGCCATTCTCTTCTCCAGGGGATTTTCCAGACCTAGGGATCAAACCTGGGTCTCCCGCACTACAGGGAGATTCTTTACTGTCTGAGCACTTATAGACTTTTTTCTTCACATCAGAGTTTTTGTTTGCTTTAATACATAGCTCAAGTGTACTTTAACTAGAGACTGTATATGGTGATAATACTAAAGGTAAGTAATTGCAGCTAATACTTATAATCTTCAGGTAAAAAAGACATATGTGTTAGTTGCTCAGTCGTGTCTGATTCTTTGAGTCCGACTGTAGCCCACTAGGTTCAAATGGAATTCTCCAGGCAAGAATACTGGAGTGGGTTACCATTCCCTACTCCAGGGGAATCTTTCTGACCCAGGGATCGAAGCTGGGTCTCCTGCATTGCAGGGAGATTCTTTACTATCTGAGCCACCAGTGAAGCCCCCAAACAGGCTTAGGTATGTAAAATCATTTTTTTTAAAATTTCATTTTCTTTTTTATAGACATCTAAAAATATTTATCACATTTTGAGGTGTAAGTTAACAAAGTAACATAGAATCACGAGTGTGATAAGCAATAAGTTGGAACAAATTTTCAAAATTAATTTCAATGTAAGTATAGCAAAACACATTAAGCAGCTAAGAAAGAGACATTCTCAAGAACAGAACTGTCAATAAACTCTTCTCACCTGCTCTTTTCCATAAAAGAAGGCTGAGTCAATGCTTTCTCCATTATGTTTTCCAGTTATCAAAAGAACACCAATAAGGAGAGCAGGAATCCTATAATAATGAGAGTTTATAGAGAAAAAGAGAGAGAGAGAGAATGAATAGTCACTGTGTGTGTGGGCACAGGTAAGCAAACAGAAAGCTACCAACTTACCCCCAGCCAGATATGATGATGATTCCAACAGGAATTTGTACCCTTTCTCTCTTTTTCAAAAGAAACAAAGAAATTGCTAGAAGGCCTAAGAATAAGAAATAGAGATTAAAAGATAGGTGATTATTCTCGATGTTGATCAAACTTCATGGAACTTTAACCAAGCTTATTTCAATAATAGTCTGTAGTTCTTGCCCTAGAATTTACTCCTTCTAAATAAATGCTTTTCCCAATATTTTGAAGCAAGTTTTCTTAATTCAAAATCATTTGTTTTCCCTCCTATACTGCTTCTTTACTAAAATCTTCTTGTTTTATACATGAGGATTTTTTCAAAAAGCCCAAATCATTTTGTTCTTTTGACTCATGTGTTTGGAATCGAAGTATATTTGTGGAAAAAAAGGAAAAAAATTTTAACTGGATACAGAACAATTCTAAAAATAATAACACCCCCGTTCTGCTGTTGCTAAGAAAGTATAGGCAATTCTCACAAAAATTTGTTTTTGGAAAACTGACCAAGTCTAAATGATGGGCCTTAATATAAACTTAATACAGAAACAAATGTTTTAAACATTTGGACAGATGTTTTAAAAATATTTCATGAGCTTTCCTTATACTTTATACCCAATTATTTAGAAGTAACATCTTATTTAATAAATTTTACACAGCTATAGAAGCTTAGAACTTTAGGGTTGGAAGGGACCACTGTCTTAAATTAATGCCTTCAATTATAGCTGTGTAAACAAGGGTTTGCCCAAGCCACACAGCCAGCAGAGGGCAGAGCAAGACTAGAAACCCAGTCTTCTGACAGAGGGTTACGTCCTTCAGCTCTGTTCAGTGTTCCTAAAACTCGTCTGTTGACCCATAGGGATCTGGGAATTTCTATGAGAAATGTTGTCTTTTTGGTTTATTTGCAGTGGTGACCATCTTATAACCGAAGCACACTCTTATTATTTCAGGGTTTACATCTGGTTTTATATTAAGTTTGAGCCAAGTGAAGGCCAAATGATACCACAACAAAGCTCAAATTAACGTTCTGTGGTAGTCTGAAGAGGGAAAAGCAGTGAGATAACCAGGTCATAAACCCACTCATCAAAGTAAAGGTAGGCCAAAAAAAACCCAAACAAACAACCAAAAAACCCTATCAGAGAAGTGAGTTCAAGCTGTGATTCAGATCAGCAAAATAAGATCCTTTGTCATGTCAATTAATGTTGCTAACTACTTCAGTTCAGTTCAGTCACTCAGTCGTGTCTGACTCTGCGACCCCATGAACTGCAGCACGCCAGGCCTCCCTGTCCATCATCAACTCCCAGAGTTCACTCAAACTCATGTCCATCGAGTCGGTGATGCCATCCAGCCATCTCATCCTCTGTCGTCCCCTTCTCCTCCTGCCCCCAATCCCTCCCAGCATCAGAGTCTTTTCCAATGAGTCAACTCTTCGCATGAGGTGGCCAAAGTACTGGAGTTTCAGCTTTAGCATCATTCCTTCCAAAGAACACCCAGGACTGATCTCCGTTAGGATGGACTGGTTGGATCTCCTTGCAGTCCAAGGGACTCTCAAGAGTCTGCTCCAACACTTACTGAGCTTGTATTTTTGTTTAAATCTAATGAATTTGCTTTGGTTTTAAAATTGTATATTAGCTGTATATAATGTCCAACCAGCTGATGCAAAGAGCTGACTCAATGGAAAACACCCTGATGTTCGGAAAGATTGAGGGCAGGAGGAGAAGGGGGTGACAGAGGATAAAATGGTTGGATGGCATCACTGACTCAATGGACATGAGTTTGAGCAAACTCTGGGAGATAGTGAAGGACAGGGAAGTCTGGTGTTCATGGGGTAACAAAGAGTCAGACACGACTTAGCAACCGAACAACAAGGAACTTATACCTAGATTTAAGATTATACAGATTAAGTAACACTGTGCTAGCAATAATACAAATCAACACTGAGCTCCTTGAGAATTGTTTTTCTTTATACGAGACCCACTCAGTTCTCAAGTTCAAGAGATCCTATCATACCAGTGCTCCTCCCAATGCATTTGCACTCTCTATTGTTTCAGGTTTAAGGTGCCAGGGAAACAAGCAACCAATCAAAGGAGTGCCAACTGTGTTATAATAGTGAAGGGGCTCTTGAAAATTCTAATGTTTATCATTTTATTCCTGCCTTGTGAAAATATTGACAAATGAAAAAAAGGCTCAGGCTAGGCCTGGATGTCTCACTGATGAAGCTGTGAGAGCTCTTGCCTGAATCAGCTAAACTCTTCGGGCCTTATTTTCCTCATTTGCAAAATGAAAGGTTTCGACTAGACTGGTGTTCCCAAAAGCAAGACGACTATAGGTGGCACAAAGATGAACTTTTTTTTACTAATTATGTGTTTAACACATGCTTGAAAAAATTTTAACTAGCACATAAAACCTGGGATTTTACCGAGATAAGGCTAAATTTGTAATATTAAAGTTAAAAAAATAAGTTAATTTTAAGAGGGAAAGAAAGGACCAGTGGTATGCAAATATGGCAAAATTGATGAGGGTGGTTTGCAAATAAGTAAAACTGAAAATGGCTGAACAAAATGATTTAAAATGACCTTTTAGATCCAAAATTCTGTTATAATAATCTTAAGGTTAAAGGGCACCTTCATTAGGGTCAGGAAATTCAGAACAGCTTCTTTGGAGATTTTGGTATTCATGCTTGAAGAGGATTTCAGAGAAACTTGGGGCTTTTTGATAAACTGAGCTCTTTACTGCTCTCTTATTCTCATTATAAATCTAACCTTAATAAACCTAAGTATTAGAGATCAAGTTGTTTCTTCTGTATTTGGAAATAATCTCTAGGCTCTTTTAACTTGACAGCTCATGAAAACTCTTATACCATGCAAGGTGTACTTGCCTTTAAAAAAGTACAAATCTCCTCTTTGCACTGAATTCATTTTGTAATTCCTCACCGCATTGTTGCTTCACTTCAAAAAGCTGTTGACATAGATGGGTCCTGCTTTTGATCCTGAAGGCATGAAATCAAAAGCCTATTCCCACCAGCCACTTCCCGACACCTGCCTCCTAACAGTGGCTATAACTAGCGCAATAATTCTACAATTTCCTTTTGTGTGCCATTTTACAGGTTTGCATTTGTGGAATGACTACAAATCAGCCAGACTGACTGACTATTCACAAACATACCAGAATTCGTGCACCCCAATTAATGTTTTCCTTCAAATGAGCAATGTGCTAAAACATTCTGAATATCCTTTTTGGAGCCAGTTGAAAGGAAAAATATTTTTTTCTTACTGACTATTCTTCTATTTCCATATCCTTTTAATCACCTGCTTTTCTTGTGCTTATATTACTGCTCTTCCCTCTACTTAATAATACAGTTAAATTTGTTGAGCGTCTACCAAGCATCAGGCATAAACATCCATATTTAATTTAGTTCTTAAAATAACCCTGTAAGGTGCTTACACATAAGGAACTGAGACCGCAAGTCAAGTCATTTGCTTTGGGCAGAATGATAATTATTGTTCATTCAGTTCAGCTGGGCTCCAAGTGCGCTCTGGTACACAGCTCACATCCTCATCCCCCTCTGCCCATTCCTTCTCTCCCTGCCTGCTTCCAGTGCTTGCACCCGCGATGGCTCAAAGGGGCCATCAGCTCTGCTGACTGTGGCCTAGAACCCAAGGCCCTGAGGACAAGGACATGCGACTGGAAACCATCTGAGCCCAGGTAGAAACATAGAAACAGAGTGATCAGGAAACAGAACTCAGCTTTGCAGACTGCCTAGTTAGTGAGTACAACTGCCTGAGCAGATTCCCTCATCCTGTACTGCTAGACTTAAAATAGATCACTAGAAGCTGGAACCTCAAGCGATGGAGGGGAGGGGGACCTTAAATTTCTCTTCATGATCCAACTTACCTGTCCACAGGTAGGTGCTATAGAGGGAGCTGTACAATAAGACAAACACCAGAATTTGTCCAACAAAATTTTTTTCTTTAACAAAATTCCATATCATCATTCCAGCACAGACGATAGACTGAAGAAAAAAATGATAAAAAAATGAAATCAGTCATATTCACATGACTCATACTTCTGTGTTTTATTCATAGCAACTATAATTATTCATTTAAAATTATGCTGAGCAATTAACTATTGCATCTTAGTTATACTAAAACAGTAAGTTTTATGATTAAAAACCTTTTTATACAGTACCTTTAACAATGTACATATTTAATTGAAACAGATAATGACAACATTCTAAATCCTAAGCTTATATTTAGTAAATATATATACATAGAAAATGCTTAAACTTCTTTCCAGTATAATTTGAGACATGCAAAGATTTAGCTAGAAAAGTAATAAGACAGGTTAATTTTTAATAATTTAATTACTTCTATAAAAAATGCAAAGTTATCACCAACTGTCATTACAGTTGTCTTTTAGTATCCACGGAGGATTGGTTCTAGGACCCCTCCTTATCCCCTGACAGATAAGGATACTCAAGTTCCTTATACAAAATTCTATAGTATTTGCATACAACCTATGTACATCTTCCTGTATACTTAAAAAAATATTTTTTTAAATTGAAGGATAATTGCTTTACTGAATTTTGTTGTTTTCTGCCAAATATCAACATGAATCAGCCATAGATATACATATGTCCCCTCCCTCTTGAACCTCCCTCCCAACTCCCTCCCCATCCCACCTCTCTAGGTTGTTATATAGCCCCTGTTTGAGTTCCATAAGTTTCTGTATACTTTAAATCATCTACAGATTACTTATAATACCAAATACAATGTTAATGCTATATAAATAGTTGTTGGCATATGGTAAATTCAAGTTTTGCTTTTTTGGAACTTTCTGGAAATTTTTTTTCTGAATATTTTCAATCTGTGATTGGTTGAATCTGAGCATGTGAAACCTATGGATATGGAGGGCCAACTTTATATAGTGCAAGATCCAATGCAATATTTAATTAGGAATAAATTAATTATAATCAAATTGCAACAACTGATTGCATTTGGTAAAAAACACTTTGATTTTATAACTGGAAAAACCCAATGAAGAAATTTTCTCCTCTATAGAAATATCAGTTCAGTCGCTCAGTTGTGTCCAACTCTTTGCGGCCCCATGAACCGCAGCATGCTAGGCCTCCCTGTCCTTCACCAACTCCTAGAGTCCACCCAAACCCATGTCCATCGAGCCGGTGATGCCATCCAGCCATCTCATCCTCTGTCGTCCCCTTCTCCTCCTGCCCTCAATCCTTCCCAGCATCAGGGTCTTTTCCAATGAGTCAGCTCTTCGCATATAATCAATGAAAAAAACATAGCTTTAATTATTTGTAGGTTTACTAACCTGAGCGATGAGTAAATTAGTTGTAAGCATATGAGGAAGCTGTTTATATTTCTTGCTCAAAAGAAGAATAGCCAAAGACCAGATCTTAAAGACAGAGTTTCAAAAGTTATTCAGGTTTCTTAGTAACTACTTATTAATTACTAATTTTATTTTTAATTACTAGTTACTTATTAGACTCTTTAAAGAATTCTTTTATCCTGGTTCAAAAAGGAACTGCAATATTTTACTTATTTTAACCTTAGTTTCCAAAAGGGTATTAAGGTAAACTAATATCCAAAGTAAAATAAAAAGCATGGGGAGAATGCCTTGACCAGGGCCACGTTCCAACTTTCCCTACCTTTGGTGGCTGGGGTGGGACATAGGTTCACAGCCAACTATTCAGAAAAAGAGATGAGTGGGAGATGCAGTTATAATGCACTACCGTAAATTTTCCCTTTTTGATTCCACCATATTGGCTCATGAGGTATCTAAATTCCAGGCTATCTTACTTCCAACAACACGTCACCCTCCTTAAGATGAATTTTCCTGCATTCTTTACATTTAGAAGGATACATAATAGTTACCTAAAATATGCTATTTGATTTCCTTCTTTCTTCTCACCTCATTGTCAAAGTTATGTTGTCTCTCCCTCCTCCACCAAACTGCCCTCTTATCAATAGGCATAGATTTTAAGAATATGTAACAGAAGCAAAATTTCTTAAAAAGTATATTAATCACACATGTATTTGTTGCCAATGTATATATTCATCCTTATCTCCTTTGACAGCAAATATTGTCTTTTTTTTTAAAGCCAGAATACTATCTGAATTCAGTAGGCACTCAATCTACAAGATACTCTAGCTGCAAAGTGTATAAGGATTCAATATGGGCTAGATATATTCAAAAGTTTCATTAACATTAAATGGGTGTTTGGTCTTAATCCCAAAGGTCCCTGACAAAAACACAGTTCTACAATAGCTAGTATCTGTATAGTGATTCACCATTTGCAGAAAGCTTTTTATATATATTGTCTCATGTAATCCTTAAAACAAACCATGGAAATAGGTGACGTTTTTATCTCTATTTTATAGATGAGAAAACTTAACCTTAGCGCAGTTAAGGTTACGCCACAGAGAAATACAGCTAGTCTGTGATAGGTGCATGCAGCATGCTAAGTTACTTCAACAGTCTCTGACTCTGTGTGACCCTGCGGACTGTAGCCCGCCAGGCTCCTCTGTCCATGGGCATTCTCCAGGCAGGAATACTGGAGTGGGTTGCCATGCCCTCCACCAGGGGATCTTCCCGACCCAGGGACCGAACTCATGTCTCTTCTGTCTCCTGCATTGGCAGGTGGGTTCTTTACCATTGAGCCACCCAGGAAACCCCAGTTTGTGAGAGGACCAGGAGTCAAATCCAAGTCTGACTAAATCTCATGCCTTGTCTGTTATACAATTTTACCTCTCAAATGGACAGGCAAAACTCAGAAGGCTGATATTACATTTTATGGGCAGGCTTCAGTTTTCTCTATTGTACAAGAAATTAGGTTTTTATTCCCTAACTTTCTATTACCAAGCTATTTTCAGATTCATTCTGTGATTTTCATTCATTTTTATACTGAATCATACTTACCAAGGAGACCAGGCTGATAATACTTATATCAAAACTAACATTCTGGATGGCATATGCCAATGGCTTAGGGTCCATGGTAGGAAAAGTCAGTAACCAGGCAGAAACGTACATGATCGGTGCAGACACAAACGTGCTTATTACCATCCCTGAGGTTATCTGCCAAAATGAAATCAAACTGAGGAAGAGTCACAGACTCAAACAATTCACATAAACTTTAGCCACAGCACACCAAGGCATTCTAAAATAAAAGCATGAGTCAGTAAAAAGACATCATAGAATCCAGCATGTTATCTAATAGCATATTCCCCTTTTCTGAGTGTTCTTAGAGAAACACAGTTAAGTTCCTTTGGCTCCTCTTTTAATCCATGCTCAATTTATATCTGCATATAAACAAATGCTAGAAATCCCACAACTGATGGTTATCTTCTAGGTTCTGGAAAGTAAATCATATGATCTACTTAAACTAATGACCAGTTTCTTTCCATACTATTTGATAAACTATAGGGCAATAAAAGCAATTTCAAAAAGAGAAAAATTACCATGCAAATATTCTACCAATTAAATAATGGAACTAATGGAACTTCAGTGAACAATCTAGTTCCTTCATGTTGTTTTCAAAAACATCCACTCTAATGCTGTGGATAACACACCCAGTGTGCTTGGACACTAGTTGGTGTCAACCAATTTAACCATTTATTGCAGTTGATTATGTGGTTTTTTGCATCTGGTGGCTGGATTATCAATGAATAAAACAGATTTTTCTCCCTCAAATTTCAAAAATTGCCCTTCTATAAATAACCTTCAGGCTTAACTATAATTATAGCATTAAAATACTTGAAACTAAAAAGATGAATGAAAAAATTCATGGCTGATAAAGATCCCAGATTAAATAACTCTATTGTTACATGATGCCTCTTTATTTACAATGAGGCAGTTTCCAGATATCAAATTCTCATACAAGAATGTAGATTTCTGTGTTTCAAAAATTCGTTTTTCTACAAACCAAACAATCAAACTTAGCAAGTAATATATACATACAATCTCTACTTCCATATTGAACTGTGTTGCAAAGATAGCCACTCCTGGTGCTACAGGAAAGACACCATACAAAAACGCGTAATTTGACAAACTTGTGTGGTTTACTACACTGTCGTCCTTGTCCAAGAGTTCCACCATTTCTCTGCACAGAAGTGGCAGCACCAGGCTGAAGAAACAAGAAATGCATCATTGCTCGATATCAAAGCATGCTGGTCCCCAAGTAATAAATTGCTCTAGTGAATTTGGCACTAGGTTATTCTTCTTCTGCCCAGAAGGTATCATTTTATTGAAAGAATCAAATATTCAACTTGGAGCTACTTAAAGTAAAACAATATTCTTTAAACAGCAGGAATTACAAGGAAAAGAAACTCAGATTTTTTTGTGTTCTATGAATAATTTTCTTGCAAAAAATTTGTAAAACGTTGCAATTATACTGCTGGTACTTGCTTTCCATATTAGTTCATTGCAATGTTAAAAAAAAATGTAAAAAATAAAAAACTAAAAAAAAAAAGAATAAACATAAAAAAAAGAGAAAAAAAAATGACACAATCTGAGTAAACTTGTTTAAAAGAAAATTACTAAACATTTTTTTGGGGAAAAAAACCAGCTGACTCTTATTATGATCAGGGTTTTAAATGGTTCAGGTAATAACAATGCTACTAAGTAGATTCTAAAAGGCAGTAGAGAAATAGGTGTCTTAGAAGTAATTTTTTATCTTTGTAAAGAAAAACGGTTCAGCAAAGGGAACTGTAATAACTGAGGTAGAGCAGAAGCTAGTTAAATTCAAATCTGGTGAAGAGTCAATTATGAAACAAATCCTCCAGGATTTCATAGAAAGAGCATATCAAAAGTAGTGAATTAAAGGAGCTTTCCTTTAAAAAGAACAAAACCAAGGTTAATATTGTCACAGCAGCACCTACAGAGATGCTCTCGGATGGAGTCAAGAACCACTTTTATGTATTTTTATAATTAAAAGAAGAAGAAATTATGTAATAGGGATCATAGAACCAGAAAAAAAATATAATGAGAACATTTAAATATTTATAAGTAATGGCTGGTAATCACTGTCATTGTCAGAACTGTATTTACTATTGTGGCAAAACTAAATATTACTTTATTTCCAAGAGCATAAAACCACTATAAATAATCTTCAGAATTTATATTCATTGTTATTATATTTAAAATATAGATACTATTTCATATTGCACAGTTCTCATGAATTTGTCTCCAGAGGAGCTAAATTCAATAGTTAAATATGCCCCAAGTGCCTTGGGATCATCTCATAGTAAAATTATGTCACCTACACCAGGAAGTATAACTCCATGGCTAAAGAGCTAAAGAGGCTGAAGAACTATTAACTAAGGAACTAAGAACTTTCCATTTGCAGGTTAGGATCAGATGGTTGATAATAATCAATACTACTGACAACCATATTTAGAAAATTTAACCACCTTCAGAATTTTAGAATATTTCCCCTAGTTTCATGAAATAAAGTTTTAGTTCAAAATTATTGCTTTCCTCATAGCCAAATCCCTGTGTTCTGATCCCTGTGTTCAGCTATTTGGTCTTTTCATCATCTGCTCTGGAGAAGGAAATGGCAACCCACTCCAGTACTCTTGCCTGGAAAATCCTGTGGCTAGAGGAACCTGGTAGGCTACAGTCCATGGGGTCACGAAGAGTCAGATATGACTGACTTCACTTTCATAGCCAATAGGATTTTAACAGATTTAGAATACTCAGAAATCCTGCAAAATTCCCTTAAAACTATGATCAAATAGGACCTTGGAAGGTATTAGGTAAAATTACATAAAAGCTGAAGGGAAACCATAGTCTTTATCCTTTAACAGTAAAATGGAAAAAACAACCTGCATGGAAATGACTTTCCACAATCACCAATCTCATTTTCCTTTAAAACCATTCAATTAGGAGGGATTACTACTATCGAACTATTTAAAGGAGAAAATCCCAACAAATTGGCTAAATAAACTAAGGCTTTCACAAAGTATAATCCCCAAGTAAATAAGTGAAACTTACAGTTTAGCTGTGATGAGAAGAATCAGTACAACAAATGCTGACTTCTTTAGTTTCTTTATTTTTCCTACCATTGTAAGACCAAGATAAAATAGAGCTGATCCAGAAAAAGAATTTGCAAGTCCATCAAGAAAATTTTCCATATATTCAGGCACCTTTTGATCAAGAATAAAATTGAAGGCAATGCCAATGAAGACCATAAATACGATTGGGTTCTGTAACACACGCAAAAGTCCAAGGCCCAAAATTTTCACTTTGTTTTGAGAAGCATTCTGAGTGTCTTTCCATTTCTGAATTTCACAGAAGATAAATCCTATAGGGTTTAACATCATCAGAGATATTGGTGCCACTAAGTAAATGTACTGGAGATATTCTGGGTATGTTGTTTGATATAAAGCTTCAACTGCAAAATACAAATTAAAATTGATTTTAAAATGATGACCACAGAAATATATTAATAAATTATGTATATAATATATTCCTTGCTTAATTATAACATATTGTACATTAACCTAAATAGTGTAGAATGACTTAGTTAGCTTAGTTTTGGAAAAATATATTTTAGTAAAGCTGAAAAGGAAGAAAAATACACTCTATTAAATGACATAGTTTATAAGACGATAATCAACTTTAAAAAATTTTTAGTTAAATTCACTAATTTTTACTATGTAGAGACTAAGACTAGTCTCAAGAAAGGGGCAGAATTATACAGGTCTTAAAACAATTTAAAGTTAAAATCTACTAACCAAATGTTTAAGTAGGCATAGCACCAAGGTGGTTGTTGGTTCTCTTGAGAGGGAAGTTTCACTGAAGTGATGAGGCAGAAATCAGAGGACAGAGGAGACAAATGCAGAAATGGAGGAGAGAGGAGGAGAAAACGGACTGAAAAATGAGGACTGATGTGATGGAGTCCAAGCTATACAGGAAAAGCAGTGAAGACAGGACATGGCTAACAGATAAAAAGCAGAGGGGCCAGAGACTGGAGGTTCCTGTGAAATCCGCAAGTAGGTGTACTTGGAAATTTAGGAGATCACAGCAAGTCGGATAGTGAACTACTGAATTTAGTGTTTCCCCGATGGCTAGGTCCAGGATGTGGCTAGGGGAGTTGGCGGCTAAAATGGAGTAGAGGAAAGCATCATTGAAGGTGAGAAGGTCAAGGAACTGAGAGAGCAGAGAACTTGGTGGGTAGCTCACATGGATACTAATGTCAAACCAGATAATGGCAAAACTTGGGAGTAGAGATGACGACAGAGAGCCAGATATTCAGTGAATGAGGAGTGACAACAATGAGGATGAGTGGTCTAGCAGGCAGCAGGGACCTCAAAGAAGCAGTGTGTACAGAAGAGCAGAGAATAATGTATACACAGTGGCAGGATGCCAGTCCTGCCTACCCACTGCACATGTGGTATGAAGGTGATGAGGAAATGAACAGCCTACACTGAGGAGAGGAGTGAACACCTTCAGGAAGGAAGCCCAGTGAAGGTGCTGAAGAATTATAGATGGTCAAGTGGACCCGAGAAACGTTTCAAAGGGGGATACAGTAAAGTCATGTCAATGTACATTTAACTAATGCAAATTCAACTACGCTTTCTTAGGAAAACAAAAGCTTCAATTTCCTTTTTCATACAGCATGTCCTCAAGTACAAACTAATTACTTATTCACTGAAGAACAACACTTGAGAAAGAATCTGGCTTTTAGACTTAAGAAAAATGGTACAATATACATGGAATATGTGTGCTGTATTTTATGGGTGATTTGAGGGATTTCTCAGGGGTTCAATTGTACATGATGACTTTAGAATCTAACCACTGTATAAGATGAGTCTCCTTGGTTCATGTGAGGGTTGGTGGCCTGGTCTTGCCTTGATCAGCACAACTTAAAGACTTGCAGCTAGCAAACTGATCTCCAGGCACATTTTTGGCAATGAGTTCTGAAATTATTCAACCTAATATATAAAAAGGTTGATTCATAAATGATTTTCAAGTTGAGAGAGATAAAAAAGAGAACAGCCACAATTACTCACAATCACTTGCTTCATAAGAGAGGCAATCATGTGAAAACATGTAAAAGATTAGGCTTCTCAATTTACATTAAGATAAAGTGACAAGGTAGGAAAATATATTTGCTTACTTACTCAGGATACGTAAGTTCAGTAAATGTCAAGTACATGTCCCATTAGTTATGTAACTGGATTATATAACCTTTAGAAGATCCTGTTCTCATTAGCTAAAACCTACTTTTTATAAGATTCAATACCTTTTCTCAGCGAAGCACATACAGAGGTCTCTAATATCTCTGAAATGCAGTGTTTAAACAAAACACATTTGATTACCTAAAATTTCACAAATTCTTTCCACTGATTTCCAAATTAGATATACTAGCTCTATAACTCAGTGGTTTTCCTTCATGTTTCTAAAGTTTCACCTTTTAAGTTTAAAAAAATATAAAAGCAGTACTTCTAATAACTATTTTTAGTTAGCTATAGTTTTGATTAGATAGTCTAACTCAAAGAGAAACCTTCCCACCCCACCCCACCCCAATTTTTAAAATAGAGTATATTTTAGAAAAGGCTTGTGTTTTCGATCTGAGCTTAAGAATTTCCCCAAGTAGCCAAAATAAAATTCATAAGGTCTTTCCTTTGAGAATGTAAAAGCACACAAGGTCCCTTAAGTTAATGCTTAAAAAAAAAAAAAAACAGAAATGTACTTTCCTGGTACAGTAGCACTGAATCACCGTCATATAATGGACTTCAGGTTGTTTTAAAAGTTCAAAGCAAATATGAGCACAGTCTATAACCTAGGTCTAGCCAATCACCAAATACTTTCTTCTTTTGCATTATCTTTTGTATTTGATTCCTACATGGAATCTTGATTTCTACTACTCCCACTGGTTAAAAATCTCAAAACTGGAAGTCCAGTGGTTAAGACTTCACCTTCCAATGCAGGGAGTGTGGGTTCAACTCCTGTTCAGGGAGCCAAGATCCCACATGCCTCCTGGCTAAAAAACAAAACATAAAGCTGAAGCAATACTGTAACAAATTGAACAAAGTCTTTAAAAATGATCCACATCGAAAAAGAAAATCTCAAAATTGAGTTACCTACTGTTTACCAACCTATATTCCTCTGGCTTTTCTTGACCATCCCCTTCATCCATTTTATTTGCTATTGACAATGTAACGTAAATCTTAAATTTCAAAAATTAAGATTTCCCCACAGCTCTCCCCACCCACAAGACCATATATAAAATCTTTTTTTTTGACATTCATTGTCCAGTTGCCACAGTTGGTTCCTTATTTATCCAGCTTATCTTTCACTATACCTTAGTGCAAATCCTCCATCAGCCAATCTATATCATTGTTATACTGGATAAACACCAGGTTCATAATTACTAGTTCTATATGCTGATCAATATCCCCCAACATCTTGAAGTCTCTTCTTTCTTACCCAAATCTTGCCTATTATTCAAGGCCTGTCTCAGGTAACATTTCTTCCACCAAGTCTTCAGTCTATATCATGGATATCCCCTTCCCTGGATGGCTCTGGTACCTTGTTTCATATCAGTGCTGCCTCAACAAATTCTGAATTCCTTGAAAGCATCATTTTATAATCCCCAGTCCCAGCAGAGCGCTGAGCAAATCTGAAAATACTTACTGAATGGAATTAACATATCAGTGAATGTCAAAGGTTTCAGACAGACTATAAATGTATTTTGTAACATAGCAATTTATACCTAATTGTTATCCATGAACCCATTTCTTTTTATATCCAATGTTTTTCTTTTTTCATATTCTGAATATTTATAAAGCAGGTTACTATTGGGATATTTTAAGTCAGTTGAACAGGTATACGAAGGCAGAAGAAATACAGTCTAGTGGGAAAGCAAAAACTGGGAATAAATCCCTGTTAAATTACTAGAATACGGTTCAATATGGGAATTTCAGTCCATTCTGCCATTCCTTTACATAATGACTTAACATTTCATCTTCCTCTATAAATAGGCAGCTCTATTCATTACCAATCTGAATAGTTTTTCAAATCTGAAAAAAATGAAATTCAGTGACCCACATTAACAAATTAGATTTATAATCATTATATCAACTATTAAGTGCTAATTAATACTTAAAAATAAGGCTCTTGGGGGAGGGGAGAATCCCACTATGAGGAATTATTATATAGCCTTGAAGAACTAAGAGACAAAATTAGCCACCCACTGTGCCTCCCATTTTGATTTCTGCAGGTTTTCAGTCCCTAGCAAATAACACAAAGACCTAGACAAGATCATTCTATTATTTAATGGCTTATAGTTAAATGCTTCATTTCCTTTCTGTTTACAGCTCAAGCACTAGAGCATAATTATGATTAGTTGGGGTGCTTATGCTATCAGCATTGTTTGAAGAATAAATTATAGGACTTAACTATGCCCCATTAGTATCTTTTAATGACAGAGGCAGGGAACCATTCTGATTTGCTGAGATCAACATTTCACCACAGTAGATTCCTGGTTTCTTCTCATACTCAGATTTCTTAAAGTACCTTTGAAAAGAATTTTTTCTTAAAACAGCAAGCTTCCTTTTTTAGTCTGCAATAATGCAATGTAGTATTCTGTCACTTGAGTACAGATAAATCATTTTGATGCAGTTTTATAGACCTTTGTAATTGTCATAGAGAAAAAGGAAACATGACTCTCCTTTGTCTTTAATCATTAACTTATCCCTCTTCTTCTGATTAACCTGTAAATTGGAGCAATGTTGCAGATCAAATGCAGTCTTAAAAAGGACATTTCCTTTAAGCTGTGATGCTTATCTGTGAACAAGAGAGTGAGAATTCCTGGGAGCTGTCCCAACAAACAAAAGAATGGTCTTCTCTCTAGAGACAGTTTTCTCTGTCCACCCTAAGCATGGCCACAAGGCAGCTGGGCATGAACAGAGATAATAAATAATCTCATCAGAGCAAATACATGGCCCTACAGTTCTGTACCACATCTTCCAATCTGCAGATATATGAGAAAACATTTACTGTCTATACTGTTGATTTCTAGTAAAGTTATTGTCTACAACCTAACGTTATAAGAGCTTTTATATTGTGACTTAAAAACAACAACAACAAAATAAAACAAAAATTACAATTCAAAATATGCAAGTATCATCAGGGAAATTGGGCTCACACACTGATGGAAACATGATTATTTCTGGATTCACTGATTTAGTATGGGACACGAAAGAAGCAGCAATGAAAATGGTTGACTATATTTTTTGTCTGGAGATTCTGCCTTAATATGAAAATTAAAACTGCTACTCATTTTATAAATTATTTTGAATAATGTAAAGATAAAGAAAAACTTTGATTCTATCTGAAAATAATGTATTACAAGGGCTAGTTGGGCCTTCTAATGATTCGATGCGGATGTTATGTAACTGTGTGGCATAGAAGAACACCCAGGATTTAAATCTAGTCACCTGTTAGCTGTGTGACCTGGGGTAAGACAATTAAATCTCTGTAAGTCTGCCTCCTTATTTGAAAATGAGGATAATAACATCTGCCCTACCGCAAATGAGATAAGTATATAAGTACTCTTAGAAAGTTACAAATATTACTTCTATTTAATTATGGGGTTACTACTCTATGATGGCATGAAACTTACGGTTCGTGTCTAAATTAAGATATAGCACTATTTATTATGTAACACTATGATACTTAGCCATTTCTAAAGTCCTTCCTTACACCATAAATACCTTGACAAACATACCTTATTAATGCTCCTGAAGGGATGGACAGCACATTAACTTCTTCCTCTTTTATTTCCAATGTCTTTATTTAAATGCTTGGTTCAGCCTTAATTTTAAAATTCATTAACCTTCAAGGAACACCTATCTCGTTTTTGACTATTTACAGCTCAGTTATCTAACAGCCTAGTTTTTTCTCTTTCATAATCTCCGGCTTCACTCAGAGTGATTTGATTTCTTAGGTAAATCTCTATTCCCGGTGAGTGTGAGATGGAGGAAAATGATAAACAGTATAGTCCTCCAGAATCCCTTCAGTGCCAGAAGTGAAATAACTCTTCTGGAGGGGGGATAGTTAAAAAGTAAGAAATTTGAAAGTTAATGGCAAATTTCAATCGTTCATTTCATTAAGTTTCATTTAGTTTCTCACCAGAGAGGCCTTCACTGACCCTACCTCCCACCTCAAATAGCAGCTCCTTATAAAATAACACTACTTTATTTTTATGGTCCTTGTAATTACCTGATATTACTTTTATTTTCCCATTAAAATGTAAATTCAATGTGTACAAGAACTTTGTTCACAAGGGTATTCCCAGCAGCTAGCATAGTCATTGGTGCTAACACCCTCCTATCAATGAATGAAGGAAAAAATGAATGCCTATATTCATAATATTCAGATCCCTACATTATGATAAATGATCAAAGCACAACATAAACTTTAACATAAAGAATATTAAAGACTAGTTATTAAGTACATATTTTCTTGGTGGCAGTTTGGAAAACAGAATATGTTTCTAAGATTCTATGTTTCTAAACATTCCCAGTTGGTGTGTTTACTATTTCATTAGGAAACATACACATGGAAACATAAAATTAGGCTGTTTAAAGAGCTGGAAATTTAAAGAAGGAAAAGTTGGAAAGGTTAAAAAAAAAAAAAAACCCACCCACATTATTTTGTTTTTAAACAAGAAATTAACTTCAACAAAAGTACACTGATATTTTGAATAACAAATTCAATAACAGGCATTAATGTAAAGTAACATACACTCTAAATGGTAGGAAAAATAAGGAAGGGAAAAAATCCCTCATAAATTTCCACTGCTAACACCTAATAATGACTGTTTTTAAACAGGTGTATGCCTATGCTTTTTACATAATTTAAATCAAAATCTGATCACTTCTGGAAATTAAACTTCTTTCATATGTGACTGTGAAGAAGAAAAAGAATACTATTGGAAAGAGGACTCAAAGTTTATTTGGATACGATCATTTAAGTAGATATTTGAAGGTGCCTCAAATTCTGAAAAAAATATATAATCCAACTAATTTAAGATATATTTAAGAAAAAGCACGAAAGATTTCTTAGATACAAGAATGAGGTATAAATCATTATTATCTCCTAAAACACCTGAAATTTTTTAAAACTTAAAAAATAAAAAAAAACTTACCTATAGGATATCCCAATGCAAAGTCATTACTTTGTGTAGCAAAAATAGGAAATAGTCCAGCTTTGCTAAATCGACTATCGGGACTGGCAACCAATAATGTTAATACACATACAACGAAAAATACAGAAGCTTTGGCAATTAAGATACTATATAGAAAAGACCAATCCACATTAGAAAAATTAAGTACAACCATGTTTTTGAATAGTAAAGCTGGAAGTGCAAATCTGGAGACAAAATTTCCCAGTCCTTTCGCTTGTGTTGATGTTATAACATTGGCCCTTCCTGCTATGTAGCCACAAAGGACTATGCCAAAGCATTCTAGTAAGGCTGGAAAAAGCCTTGTTATTGACATTGAAGGTGGGTCATTAGTGGAATTAAATCCATGTGTAACTGGTGAGGACAAAGTCTTGGTCATATTGACTGCAAGGGTTAAGTTCTTGGCAGGTATATTGGAAAAAGAATTCATTTTCTTTCACCTTCCAACTCCAACCAGAGCTCTGAAAAGAAAGGAAGAAAGATTCAGTGTGAAATCAACGAGAAAAATTCTAGTTGAAAGGATACACTGGCAAACCTAAATTTATTAAATGGCCAAATAAATACACAAAATTTTTTCAACCACCATCGGAGAAAAATACAATGAAGAAAAAAAAAAGGGTGGGAATGTCTACTAACAAACCTCTTGACTCTCAAAGGTGGGTCAGCTCAAAATATTTATGTCCTATATTCAGTATCAGATATGAGTAAAATAACATCCACAAATATCACAGCTGCAATGATGCCCTGTGGTTCTCTCCAGTGATCCACACTCAAGCTCCGCCTGGTGGATGAGAGCATGGGGCCCACAGAGTCTCTGCTGAGTGTCCACTGCAGCCAAATTGTCCAGAAATTTCAGAAGTTCTCGGGGCTACATCAAGGAGTCACAGTGGACAGGAAGGTCCTTTCCAGCCTGCAGAAGGTCTTGAGGAAAAAGAATATAATAAAATATCACTAACTTTGAACCAGTAACTTCTGTGCCTCACTTTCCTCATGTGTGAAATGGCAATAATAGGACCTACCTCATAGGAACTTGATATTATGCAATACCAAATCCTTATAAATACATCTGTTACAAATAAATCACTTAACAAAAGTTAAATATAACTTTTGGTGGCATATAAAAGAGAGAATGAAGGAAAAAATGATGGCCTCCCACCTACCTAGTCTTAGTTCCTTTTACATCAGAAACACATATTGGCTGTCTTGAGTGCTCCACAGCGGCACTGAATGTGCCCTTGAGCGCCACAGGGACTTTGCACATGCAGTTCACTCTAAAATACTCTCTTCCCTAACCACCTACCATTCTCCACATAACAACTACCCATCCTTTGCACTGTAGGCAAATCAATTCAGGAGTTGTTGTAGGTAAGACTCCTCTAACACCATACCCAGGCAAGGAGCCTTTCTCAAGTAGAATCATGTTCCTTAACTTTAGGCCACTTTTCTCAGTTTATTAGACTATGCATTAGAGTGACTATGTGATTTACGTCTGTCTCCTTCACTGGACATTAAGTGCCATAGAAGCAAGGACTGTGCATGCTTTTGTTTCTTCCTAATGCTGAGCACAGTGCCTGGAGATTAACAGAGGATAACAATTACCTGCTCTTATATAAACCCTTCACTCTTAGGTGGATCAATGGTCTCTCTTAGGAACTATCTACTTCATGGACAGAATCTTGTTTTTCTCTGAATGCTAAGTATTCTAAGTTTTTCACTATATATAGCAACAGGCCCAAGACCACAAAATGTGCTCTAAAATGTTCTAAATCTGTTCATACAATGTTAAAGAACACAAAATGTCTTGTAAAATGTTCTAAAGATGTTCAGAAAATGCTAAAGCAAGGAAAACTTTATGTTAACATGACAATACTTAGCAGACTTTCTTCTTGCTGCAAGAGGCACATTAGATTTGAACAACTCTGCAACTAATCAGCTTTCATTAGTAACTAGAAGTTAATATAGAGACCATTGCCAATTCCTAAGTGATTATTATGGGTAAACCATCCAAAGTAACCTTATATAACATAAAAAGTAAAGCAGCTTATGCTTCCTGAAATGTACAATGCCCAGGGTTAAATTCTCAAACACCCACATAAAATTAAGGACTCAGATGACAGGCCAGAAACCAACAACAACTGATCCAAGGGGGTGTGGATGAGATAATTTTCTCTGAGCTACCCTAGTATAAGCTGAATCCATTTAAAAACATGTTTAAATCTGGATCAGGACAAGTTATTTTCCTACTAGGATTAGATAGGAGTGGTCAATATACACAAAACCTGTAATACTCACACATACTTGAAGTCTACCAAATAAGCATCAGATTATATCCTGGGAAAGCTACTGATTGATACAGGTAGTCATAACTGAAGTAAGGAGCTGGTAAATGAGTGAACTAAAGTGTTAAACATTCAGAGCCCCTGAGAGATGTGGATTTGAAAAACTAGTGCTAAGATTAAAGTGATAAACTACTCCCATCTTCTGTAATTTTTAAAAAGTTCCCTATATTTCTTTGCCTGGACTACTATAACTTACACTTCTCACTGCCCCTTATTTGTACCAACCACACTTGCATGTCAATTTATTCCAGTCATTTTTAAACCAACAGTTTTAAGTAAATTTACAGTTGTTCAGGGAAAAGTCAAATGGCCCGAACCCAATTTTGGGCCTATCGCTTATCAACTCCTTAGGCAACTAAGCCTGTCTGCACTTCAGCTTCTTCAATTGCAAGATGAGAGTAAAAATCTCCTTAGACGGATATTGTGAGGACTGGAGATTTTATACACAGCTTATTCTAGTAGCTTTTCACAAAGTAGACGGTCAAGAAATGGTAACAACTACTATTGGGAGTTGTGTGTCCTAATAATAACAAGAATGGTAGTAAATTAAATACAATTAATTGTTCTGTGCCAATTCTTCCAACATACTTGGTATTAAAGAGCCTCCAACTAAAACAGAGGGATGGGATAGATTATAAGGTTATCAGTTTTTGTTTTATACCAAACAACTAAGGGGAGTTCAATTCAAAAATTTAGTTTGATCTTAGTTGTTAACAGGGAAGGGAAAGTTCTTTAGTTCCCTCTAGGTGATGGTCAAATAGTTGTAGCAATGTCCAGGTTTAACTTTCAGTTAGCCAAAAATTAAGAGAAAAACTTTGGAAAGTAATCTTCCCTTTCCCATGAAGCTTCTTTTAATATTCCTTGATATCATAAAAGCAATATCCTCTAATTGAGGGGCAATCAAAATAACCAAAAAGGACTTAGAAAGTTTTATGTCATCTTAATTTTTTTTTCCAACAGGAAGAAAATAAACTTCCTAAAGCATTCTTTTAAAATAAACAGGAGCCACAGCAATGGAAGTAACTTTAAAAAATCGCATCCAGTCTTTTCATCTCATTAAAAACAATGCTTGTTAAAGAACCAAAAGTTGGCTTGTCACAGAAAAAGACCACTCCCTGGGACTGGAGCAGACAAATGCTATGCTAGCCACTTCTGGTCACTCATGATTTAGATAAGGAGGAGGAACCACTGACACTGTAAACTGCTATTAAGTGAAAATCGGGAGGAGGGTTCTGACTGGTTTCAAAGAGAAAGCTTTAAAACCTTAGGCTGTCTATTTCTCAAACACCCAATATCCTTTATCGCGTGGGAAAACCATAATACAGTGTTGTACCATTCAAGCACTTTCCGACATCAACAGTCACACCATCCACCCACTCCCACCTACTTGCAGGGGACCAAATGTCCTCCCTAGAGACCCAGGATGGGGAGGGCTGAGCGCTGCCTCTTACCTTGTCGGCGGGGACAGACTTTGGCCCTCTAAGATAAGGATGTAGAGAATCCCTAATCAAACAGGCCGCCCAAAAACAGCTGCCACCCAATGCCTGGGAAGGCAGCAGTGGAAGTGTTCGGCACCTGCGATAAAAAGTTGGACGCTCAGCTTTCCCGGGGCATGACAGTCACATTAAGTGAAATGCTCCTAAAAGGGGTAAGGTAGACAGTTTGGTGCAACGCTCCAGGTACCTGGGCACAAGCTCCCAGGATGGCATTCGCTGAGGCCACCCCCCAGAATAAGGGGAAGAGTCTGAGAACGATATGGTGAACGCACGTACAGTGAGGCGCTCCTCAAACTGGGGGATGGCAGATCTGTCACCAAAGGGGACAAGCCGCCCCTTCCCCTGCCTAAGTCTTCCCGGATGGACCGCATGTCCTAAAGGCAAGCGCTGCGGGGCAGAGGCGGGCAGGCGCAGGCAGCGGACTGCGGGCCTAGGCGCTGCTCACCGGCTCAGACTCGAGGAGCGAGAGCCCGGGCACCAGGGGCCCGCAAAGGAACGGGACCGCGCAGGTCGGCGCCCCAGGGGCCCATCTCACCTGCTTCGTCTGCAGCCTAGGGGCCGCGGGAGAAGGGAGTCGATGCTCGAGGTGGACCAAGCAGGGAGGAAATCACCGTCATTTCCCACCCCCAGCCCTCCTAGCAGAGAGCTCAGGCTACCGCAGCTCAGTCACGTTCCGAGAAAGTGAGGGGCTTAGTAAGCTGGGACCAGGTCAACTCCTCCCCGCGCCGCCCTGCCCCGCCCCTCACTTAAGCCCCGCCCCCGGCCCGGGGAACCCCGGAGCTGTGCGGGCCCTGGCCCCGCCCTTTCGCCCCGCCCCGACCGCCGAGAGGCGGAGGCCCAAGGTTCTCACCCACGTCCCCTCCCCCCTCCCTCGCCTCTCCCCACGCCTACTGCGAGCCGCTAGACGCCGGCGGCAGCACTTCCGGCCGCCCGGCTCCGGCAAAATGGCGGCAGATGTGGGGACTTTGTGGTTTGTCTGTTCCCCCTAAATTCAGGTGCAGAAGCCTCTTGTCTTCCGCCTAACCCCAGCCTCGTGTGGTCTGCCGAGTCCTCTCTCGATTAGCCTAGTCGTTTATATAGTACAGTTTAAAAACAAGGTCTTAAAGAGTCAGAATCGTGGGTCAGACTCCTGCCTTTCACCTTTCCCAAGGCAGTGTGACTTTGACCTTCCTAGATCAGAGACTAAAATGTAAAGCTTTTTATTCTGTTTGGTGGTGGTGGTGTAGTCTACAAGTCGTGTCTGACTTTTGCGATCCCATGGACTGTAACCTGCCAGGCTCCTCTGCCCATGGGAATCTCCAGGCGAGAACACTGGAATGGGTTGCCATTTCCTTCTCCAGAGGATTTTCCCGTCCCAGGAATCGAACTCGGGTCTCCTGTATTGCAGGCAGATTCTTTGCCGACTGAGCCATGTTGTGTTTGGTTTAGTAAATAAGCACCCAGTCGCTGACTGCTTGTGTTTCTACTCTGGGTTGAACCATGCGTTTCCCCTCAGTGTACTGAGAGGAAACTGATTGTATTCTTGGAAAACTTAACAGAGCAGGAACTGAAGATACAGGAAAATAATGCATTCTGCCCTGTTCTCCTCATTACACCCTTGTTCTCTTTCTTAGCTTTTAACAGCCTTCCCTTTTTGCCTAGAATCTAGCTACATTTTTTTTTTCAATCTGTATCACAAAGCTGGAAGGATTTATTTAGAAAGTTTGGAATTGAATTCAATGGAATATTTGTTGAGCTTTGACTTATAGCGAAAAACTGGAAGATAGGCCTGGACATGAAAGGTAGGATGAAACTCTAGGAAGTTTCTTAGGTTAGCCTTGGAGTTTGGACCATATCCTCTGACCACAATAAAACCATTAATTTTTTTTTTTCCATGAGAACATTGTCTTAGTGATTACACTAATTTTGGATATGCAATCTGGAAGCTTTCCCAGGGTTGAAAGACTGAAAGCAAGAAAAACTGATGACTTTGGGAAAAAAAAAAAAAAGCCAAGAGGCAATAAAAACTCTGGGGTGGTGGTAATGAAAAGAATGGAAAAGACCTGAGAGACATTACAAAAGAACTGTTAAGACTGGATTATTGAAAGGGCTAAGAAAAGGAAGGAGATAACCTAGGTATTTGCTCATCCATTACAATAAAGAAAGTGAAGAAAACTAAAGAGCCTCTTAGTGAAAGTGAAAGAGGAGAATGAAAAAGCTGGCTTAAAACTCAACATTCAGAAAACAAAGATCATGGCATCCGGTCCCATCACTTCATGGCAAATAAATGGAGAAACAGTAGAAACAGTGGCAGACTTTATTTTGGGGGGGCTCCAAAATCACTGCAGATGGTGACTTTGGCCATGAAATTAAAAGACGCTTACTCCTTGGAAGAAAAGTTAATACCAACCTAGACAACATATTAAAAAGCAGAAACATTTTAGCCAACAAAGGTCCATCTAGTCAAAACTATGGTTTTTCCAGTGGTCATGTATGGATGTGAGAGTTGGACTGTGAAGAAAGCTGAGTGCCAAAGAATTGATGCTTTTGAACTGTAGTGTTGGAGAAGACTCTTGAGAGTCCCTTGGACTGCAAGGAGATCCAACCAGTCCATCCTAAAGGAAATCAGTCCTGAATATTCATTGGAATGACTGATGTTGAAGCTGAAACTCCAATACTTTGGCCACCTGATGTGAAGAGCTGACTTATTTGAAAAAGCCCTGACGCTAGGAAAGATTGAAGGTGAGAGAAGGGGACGACAGAGAATGAGATGGTTGGAAAGCATCACCGACTCAATGGACATGAGTTTAAGTAAACTCTGGGAATTGGTGATGGACAGGGAGGCCTGGCGTGTTGCAATCCATGGGGTTGCAAAGAGTTGGAAACAACTGAGCAACTGAACTGTACTGAACTACAATAAAGTAAAGGAATCAAACTAGGGAAACTCTTAATACCCTTACTAGTTGTAAGGCTCCACCCTTTCCTCTCATTCTATTATCTGAAGATGAAGAAATGTTTCAAGTGAGGGAAGTGGTTACAGAAGATAATGATTTTGGTTTTAGGCCTAAAATCTAAAATCTCAAGAAAGTTAGTCTCCTCTCTTGAAGAAGTTATCACCTTCTTCATTTATGGTCCTGGAGATTAAGTCATTGGTCTAAGAATAGCCAGCAAGAGAATGGGAATCTAGTGCTCACTGTTCACAACTAATTGCTCATGAAAGTATCAGCACCTGTAAGATTGCTAGGAGACGCTGGAAGAGAAAACAGAAGCTCAAGACAGAGAAAAAACACAGCCAAAGATGTGGTTTGGAGCTAGCTGCACAGAGTGGACAAGTTTTCCGGTACAAGCAGCTGGCCAGGGGACAATGGCTCTAGGAAAAAAATTGTTTACAGAGGAAGGACTTCATCAAAAATCATTCTTAGATAAGCATTTACTGATGAATGCCATAAGGTAAACTTTCAATTCCATTATCATGTCTGCTAGTCATTCTGTGAGATGCTGACCTATATGTACTATTAACTGAAAATAGGAAGTGAAAAGCACAACTCAGATAACTTAACACTTTACTGTAAATGTATCACTTTTTCCTATGCATATAAAAATCAGTAAAGAAAAGTAAGATCATACAATACACATTACTTTTCATACACATGATTTTTAGTAACCTTTTTCATTTGATAATATTTAACATTTTATGCATAAATAGAGATCTGGCACCCCACTCCAGTACTCTTGCCTGGAAAATCCTATGAACAAAGGAGCCTGGTAGGCTGCAGTCCATGGGGTTGCTAAGGGTTGGATACGACTGAGCGACTTCATTTTCACTTTTCACTTTCATGCATTGGAGAAGGAAATGGCAACCCACTCCAGTGTTCTTACCTGGAGAATCCCAGGGATGGGGGAGCCTGGTGGGCTGCCGTCTCTGGGCTTGCACAGAGTCAGACATGACTGAAGTGACTTAGCAGCAGTAGCAGCAGTAGCATAGATCTCTATCATAACTTTCAACACCCGTTGAATATTCCCTATTGAAAAGTTGAGGATTATCTCCCTTAAAATTCTTTGGACTTTCTCTCTTTGGACTCTGGATCATCCATAGTGTCTAATCAAAGGGAAGTAAAGAAGAGGAAGGTAAAACAGTAGAAGTGTTCAGAGTGACTTAAAATGTGTTGTTTGAAGTCACTACTGTGGGCAAGAATTCCTTAGAAGAAATGGAGAAACCCTCAGAGTCAACAAAAGGATACAGTCTCAAAAGTGACAGAAAGATTTCTATTCATTTCCTAGGCAGACCATTCAATATCACAGTAATCCAAGTCTATGTCCCAACCAGTAATTCTGAAGAAGCTGAACTGTTCTATGAAGACCTACAAGACCTTCTAGAATTAATACCACAAAATGATGTCCTTTTCATCATAGGGGACTGGACTCCAAAAGTAGGAAGTCAAGAGATAGCTGGACTTACAGGCAAGTTTGGCCTTGAGGTACAAAATTAAGCAGGGCAAAGGCTAACAGTTTTGCCAAGAGAATGCATTGGTCATAGAAAACACCCTCTTCCAACAACACAAGAGAAGACTCTACACATGGACATCACCAGATGGTCAACACCAAAATCAGATTGGTTATTTTCTTTGCTGCCAAAGATGGAGAAGCTTTATGCAGTGAGCGGAAAAAAAAAAAAAAGACCAGAAGCTGACTGTGCCTCAGATCATGAACTCCTTATTGCCAAATTCAGACTTAAATTGAAGAAAGTAGGGAAAACCACTAGGCCATTCAGGTATGACCTAAATGAAATTCCTTATGATTATACAATAGAAGTGACAAATAGATTCAAGGGATTATATCTGATAGACAGAGTGCCTGAAGAACTATGGACTGAGGTTTGTGACATTGCACAGGAGGTGGTGATCAAAACCATTCCCTCCAAAAGAAATGCAAAAAGGCAAAATGGTTGTTTGAAGAGGTCTTACAAATAGCTGAAAAAAGAAGAGAAACTAAAAGCAAAGGAGAAAAGGAAAGGTATACCTTTCCAAAAAGAAATATATTTGAATGCAGAGTTCCAAAGAATAGCAAGGAGAGATAAGAAAGCCTTCATAAGTGAGTGATGCAAAGAAATAGAGAAAAACAATAGAATAGGAAAGACTAGCGATCTCTTCAAGAAAATTAGAGATACTAAGGGAACATTTCATGTAAAGATGGGCAAAATAAAGAACAAAAATGGTATGGACTTAACAGAAGCAGAAGAGATTAAGAAGAGGTGGCAAGAAAACACAGAACTATACAAAAAAGAACTTCATGACCCAGATAAGCACAATGGTGTGGTCACTTACCTAGAGCCAGACATCTGAGAGTGTGAAGTCAACTGGGCCTTAGGAAGCATCACTGTGAACAAAGCTAGTGAAGGTGATGGAATTCCCACTGAGCTATTTCACATCCTAAAAAATGCTGCTGCTAAAGTGATGTGCTCAATGTGCTAGCAAATTTGGAAAACTCAGCAGTGGCCACAGGACTGGAAAAGGTCTGTTTTCATTCCAATCCCAAAGAAGGTCAATGCCAAAGAATGTTCAAACTACCACACAATTGCACTCATTTCACATGCTAGCAAAGTAATGCTTAAAATTCTTAATGCCAGGCTCAGCAGCATATGAATTGAGAACTTCCAGAAATTCAAACTGGATTTAGAAAAGGCAGAGGAACCCAGAGGTCAAATTGCCAACATCCATTGGATCATAGAATAACCAAGAGAATTCCAGAAAAATATCTAGTTCTGCTTCATTGACTACTTTAAAGTCTTTGACTGTGTGGATCACAACAAACTGTGGAAAATTCTTAAAGAGATGGGAATACCAGACCACCTTACCTGCCTCCTGAGAAACTTGTGTGCAGGTCAAGAAGCAAGAGTTAGAACCAGTCATGGAACAACAGACTGGTTTCAAATTGGGAAAGGAGTACGTCAAGGCTGTATATTGTCACCCTGCTTATTTAACTTATATGCAGAATACATCATGAGAAATGCCAGGCTGGATGAAGCACAGGTGGAATCATGTTTACTGGGAGAAGCATCAATATCCTCAGATATTTACATGACACCACCCTCATGGCAGAAAGCGACGAGGAACTAAAGAGTCTCTTGATGAAGGTGAAAGAAGAGAGTGAAAAAGCTGGTTTAAAACTCAACATTCAGAAAATTAAAATAATGACATCTGGTCCCATCACTTAATGGCAAAGAGATGAGAAACAATGGAAACAGTGAGAGAAGTTACTTTCTTGGGCTCCAAAATTGTTGCAGACAGTGACTGCAGGCATGAAATTAAAAGACACTTGCTCCTTGGGAGAAAAGCTGTGACAAACCTAGAGAGCGTATTAAACAGCAGTGGACTGTGGTGTTGGAGAAGACTCTTGAGAGTCCCTTGGACTGCAAGGAGATCAAACCAGTCAATCCTAAGCTGAAGCTCCAATACTTTGGCCACCTGATGTGAAGAGTTGACTTATTTGAAAAGACCTTAATGCTGGGAAAGATTGAAGACAAGAGGCTAAGGGGACAACAAAGGATAAGATGGTTAGATGCCATTACTGACTCAATGGACATGAGTCTGAGCAACCTCTGGGAGATGGTGAAGGACAGGGAAGCCTGGCATACTGCAGTACATGGGGTCACAAAGAATTGGATATGACTGAGCAACTGAAGGCAATGGCACCCCACTCCAGTACTCTTGCCTGGAAAATTCCACGGACGGAGGAGCCTGGTGGGCTGCAGTCCATAGGGTCGCTAAGAGTCGGACACAACTGAGCGACTTCACTTTCACTTTTCATTTTCATGCATTGGAGAAGGAAATGGCAACCCACTCCAGTGTTCTTGCCTGGAGAATCCCAGGGACGGGGGAGCCTGGTGGGCTGCCATCTATGGGGTGGCACAGAGTTGGACACGACTGAAGCGACTTAGCAGCAGCAGCAGAGCAACTGAACAAACAACAGCAATATAATTTAAAATTTCTTTAAAAAAATATTTAGTTTCTTTGAAACTCCCTGTCCCCTTCCTGACAGCACGAATTTCTCCTTCAGTCAGTTCAGTTCAGTCACTCAGTTGTGTCCGACTCTTTGCAACCCCATGGACTGCAGCACTCCAGGCTTTCCTGTCCATCACTAACTCCTGGAACTTACACAAACTCATGTCCATTGAGTCCGTGAAGCTATCCAACCATCTCATCCTCTGTCGTCCCCTTCTCCTCTCACCTTGAATCTTTCCCAGCATCAGGGTCTTTTCCAATGAGTCAGTTATTCGCACTCCAAAGTATTGGAGTTTCAGCTTCAACATCAGCCCTTCCAATGAATATTCAGGACTGATTTCATTAAGGATTGACTGGTTGGATCTCCTTGCAGTCCAAGGGACTCTCAAGAGTCTTCTCCAATACCACAGTTCAAATGCATCAATTCTTCAGCGCTCAACTTTAATTCTAGTCCAACTCTCACATCCATACATGACCACTGGAAAAACCATAGCTTTGACTAGATGGACCTTTGTTGCTAGAGTAATGTCTCTGCTTAGTATCTTGTCTAGTTTGGTCATATGTTTTCTTCCAAGGAGCAAGTATCTTTTAATTTCATGGCTGAAGTCACCATCTGCAGTGATTTTGGAGCCCCCCAAAATAAAATCACTGTTTCCATTGGTTTCCCATCTCTTTGCTGTGAAGTGATGGGACCAGATGCCATGATCTTAGTTTTCTGAATGTTGAGTTTTAAGCCAATTTCTTCATTCTTCTCTTTCACTTTCATCAAGAGGCTCTTTATTTATTCGCTTTCTGCCGTAAGTGTGGTGTCCTCTGCGTTTCTGAGGTTATTGGTATTTCTTGGCAATCTTGATTCCAGCAATCTTGATTCTGGCTTGTGCTTCATCCAGCCTGGCATCTTGATTCCAACTTGTGATTCATCCAGCCCAGCATTTCACATGATGTATTCTGCATATAAGTTAAATAAGCAAGGTGACAATATATAGCCTTGACGTACTCCTTAGAGATTTCTCCTTAAAGATTCATATGTTTCCAGAGAAGCTGACCTTGCTGCACTTTCAAAGGTGATGTAACTAACCTATACTAACCAATTAGTATGTTCCATCCCTTTGGACTCAATGATTGAGTCAGGATGGGCATTGGCACTAAGGTGGTTTGGCAGAATGGCTCTTAGAATGCTGACATTCTCTTTGCTGAGAATGCTGTTGTTCTCTTTCCTGTGTAGCAAAAGGAACATACTGGTAGCCATCTGGGGATCATGGGAAGACTCAGTCTAAGAATGATGCGGACACCAAGGGAAGCACAGCAGAGAGACAGAAATAAATGGGTCCTTGATGACAGTTTGAGTCATAGGATTAAACCTCACCTGAAGCCAGTCAGGAAGCAACAGTTAGAACTGGACATGAAACAACAGACTGGTTCCAAATAGGAAAAGGATTATGTCAAGGCTGTATATTGTCACCCTGCTTATTTAACTTATACGCAGAGTATACCATGAGTAACTGGACTGGAAGAAGCACAAGCTGGAATCAAGATTGCAGGGAGAAATATCAATAACCTCAGATATGCAGATGACACCACCCTTATGGCAGAAAGTGAAGAGGACCTAAAGAGCCTCTTGATGAAAGTGAAAGAAGAGAGTGAAAAGTTGGCTTAAAACTCAACATTCAGAAAATGAAGATCATGGCATCCGGTCCCATCACTTCATGGGAAATAGATGGGGAAACAGTGGAAACCGTGTCAGACTTTATTATTTTGGGCTCCAAAATCACTGCAGATGGTGATTGCAGCCATGAAATTAAAAGACGCTTACTCCTTGGAAGTAAAGTTATGACCAACCTTGATAGCATATTAAAAAGCAGAGATATTACTTTGCGAACAAAAGTCCATCTAATCAAGGCTATGGTTTTTCCAGTGGTCATGTATGGGTGTGAGAGAGTGGTCATGTATGACTGTGAAGAAAGCTGAGCACTGAAGAATTGATGCTTTTGAATTGTGGTGTTGGAGAAGACTCTTGAGAGTTCGTTGGACTGCAAGGAGATCCAACCAATCCATTCTAGAGGAGATCAGTCCTGGGTGTTCTTTGGAAGGACTGATGCTGAAGCTGAAACTCCAATACTTTGGCCACCTCATGCAAAGAGTTGACTCATTGGAAAGGACCCTGATGCTGGGAGGGATTGGGGGCTGGAGGAGAAGGGGATGACCGAGGATGAGATGGCTGGATGGCATCACCGACTCGATGGACATGAGTGTGAGTGAACTCCGGGAGTTGGTGATGGACAGAGAGCTTTTCACTTAGCCCAGGTTTATAGCTTTATATAAACATCCTCTGACATTATGGCTTCTTTTTGTTGTTTTACATGCTATGTGCTTAGTGACTCAGCTGTGTCCGACTCTTTGCAACCCCATGGACTGTAGCCTACCATGCTCCTCCGTCCATGGGATTCTCCAAGCAAGAATACTGGAGTGGGTTGCCATGCCCTCGCCTTCAGGGAATCTTCCCAACCCAGGGATCGAACCCAGGTCTCCCGCATTGCAGACAGATTCTTTACCATCTCAGCCACAATTTCTGACCTGTCAAGGTAAAACCCTGAAAACTTTTTTTAAAATTCAACATTGTATTTTTGTAAATACATAGTGGCTTTTTCCCCTTTTCAATTTGCTATTAAAATATTCTTACAAGGCTGAGTTGGTGGACATGCGGATGTACCTAGAGAAGGATTCTTCCCGAGAGAGTATGGAAGCTCCATGCTCTATTCTCACATACTGTGCCCTATGCATCTCTTCCATCTGGATGTTCATTTGTATCCTTTAGCATATCCTTTTATAATAAACTAGTAAAAATAAATCACATTTGTTATTGTTATGACTGGAGAAAATAAGAAATTCAGCCACTATAAAAGAGTTATACCATAGTTGTTGGAATATATACAAATTATATATTATATGTATATTATGTATATATGTTTTTTTCTTAGGGAAAATATAATTTAAACATTTCACCTTGTTACTGATTCTATTGATGTCAGGTGAGACTCAAATGTAGTTAAATAGACAAGGGCTTTTGTCTGGGCCAGCACTTCAGAAGTTTTAAGGAGAAAAACAGATCATGAAACTAAAAGTTAAATCAATGATTTAGATAAGATAGAGTGCAGAAAGTATGCAGTAGCAACACGATGACTTTGGAGCCCATCTGATTTGCCTCAGGATTTAGCGTCTTGACACGGTACTTGTGGTTTTGTTTTGACCTTTTTTTTTTTTGGTAAAAGGTTAGAGATCAGGACAATGAAAATGAAGAACAACAAAAAATACTCCTGTTTTTACTACTAGTTTTTCAGTAAAAAAAGGTGCTCACAGACAAACTTACGTAATAGGCAGTCATTCAATAAAGAATCTTATTAATGTGTAGAACACTTTGTAATTTGAATGATCTCTAAGATGAAACACTGTAAAACTAACCAACTTTGTATGATATAAAGAGGAAGTGGCAAAACCTCAGATTTAGTTTTGACTTTGGAGTAAGGTCTTCAGCTGATTCTTCTTAAAACCTGGATGGAACTTTTGAGTTTAATAGCTAGTTCAAAACACAAGTTATCTATCATACCTTCAGCATAACATTAAACATAGACCTCAGATGCCTTCTTCCAGTAGATTTTGGGTTTCAGGAGTTCTACGTTCCTTCCTTCCTCAGAAGGGTAGGCACTTTATCTGTGTTGATTTCTGTGGTATCCTTAGTACCTGGAACAGTGCTTGGCACACAGTAGGCACCAGGTAAATATTTGTTACCCTGCCAACTGTTGGACTTTGGCCACCTCATGCGAAGAGCTGACTCATTGGAAAGGACCCTGATGCTGGGAGGGATTGGGGGCAGGAGAAGAAGGGGACGACCGAGGATGAGATGGCTGGATGGCATCACTGACTCGATGGACGTGAGTCTGAGTGAACTCTGGGAGTTGGAGATGGACAGGGAGGCCTGGCGGGCTGCGATTCATGGGGTCGCAAAGAGTCGGACACAACTGAGCGACTGAACTCAACTCAACTCAACTCTTGGAATGCCAGCTAAACACTTTTATGAAGTTTCTGTATTTAGAGAACTTAGGACAGAAACATCTGCTCTTTCTTGTGCTGATTCTTTCAAATATCAACAAAAGTAACTGAAGAAGAAATATTAGAACTCAAGTCTCTGAGTGGCAGTAGAGGAACCAGATTGTGTTGTGACTCTCAATGGCTGAAAAAGCCAGATCATGAGGAACTGTCATTCCCCGATGGCTCAGCAGTAAAGAATCCGCCTGCAATGCAGGAGACACAGGAGATGTGGGTTTGACCCCTGGGTCAGGAAGATCCCCTGGAGGAGGAAATGGCAACTCACTCTAATATTCTTGCCTGGAAAATCCCATAGACAGAGGAGCCTAATGGGTTATAGTCTATGGGTCACAAAGGGTCAGACATGACCGAGCGGCTGAGCACTGGACATAGACTAAATGTGATAATGTCCCGAGAATCAATTCTACAAATATTTAAATGTCCCTAGAATTCCAAAAGTTATTTAGACTTTCCTTTTACCTTAACTTTCATGCAAGCTTTCCCTAAGCCATTCCAAAAAGTGGAAACAGGACACAGAACTTAAGACTTCTGAACTGTAAAAGCACTACCCAGACTGAGTCAGAAAGATGCCTGGGCACTAGGTTTGGAGTAAGTTGTTCTAAGAATAAAACTGATAAAAGTGAGTTTCTCAGTGCAGCAGTAATTGGCATCTAGGCTTCTATAGCCTATAGCTAAAAGGACTATTAACTATGTGCTCAAGCCTGGCTTACGATTGTTCTAATAGCCTAACTCAAGCCCTCTCCCGTGGGTGTACATTTTGGAGACAAGATGTTTATATAATGCTAACTCAGATATTCAGATGACACCACCCTTGTGGCAGAAAGTGAAGAGGAACTAAAAAGCCTGTTGATGACAGTGAAAGAGGAGAGTGAAAAAGTTGGCTTAAAGCTCCACATTCAGAAAACTAAGATTATGGCATCTGGTCCCATCACTTCATGGCAGATAGATGGGGAAACAGTGGAAACAGTGTCAGACTTTATTTTGGGGTGCTCCAAAATCACTGCAGATGGTGACTGCAGCCATAAAATTAAATGACGCTTACTCCTTGGAAGGAAAGTTATGACCAGCCAAGATAGCATATTGAAAAGCAGAGATATTACTTTGCCAACAAAGGTCTGTCTAGTCAAGGCTATGGTTTTTCCTGTGGTCATGTATGGATGTGAGTTGAACTGTGAAGAAAGCTGAGCACTGAAGAACTGATGCTTTTGAACTGTGATGTTGGAGAAGACTCTTGAGAGTCCCTTGGACTGCAAGGAGATTCAACCAGTCCATCCTAAAAGAGATCAGTCCTTGGTGTTCATCGGAAGGACTGATGTTGAAGCTGAAACTCCAATACTTTGGCCACCTCATGCAAAGAGTTGACTCATTGGAAAAGACTCTGATGCTGGGAGGGATTGCGGGCAGGAGGAGAAGGGGACGACAGAGGGTGAGATGGCTGGATGGCATCACCGACTCGATGGACATGAGCTTGAGTGAACTCTGGGAGTTGGTGATGGACAGGGAGGCCTGGCTTGCTGTGATTCATGGGGTCGCAAAGAGTCGGACATGACTGAGTGACTGAACTGAACATGATAAAATTCCTAGAAAAGCCTTAGAAATTTCATTTCATATATTGCCTCAGTAATTGGTTAAGGATCTTTTTACATAATAGTCTTTGTCAAATGAAAAACTGCTATTAAAAAAGCTTAAGCCCAATATTTGCCATAGTGAATGTAATTGTTTTAGAGGCAAAAGGAGATTGTCCCTGAGGGCAATTGAAACCGTATTTAGAAATCTTCAAACCCAGGCAGTGATCTCAGAGAAATTCAGAAGCATCTCCCTGATTCTTTCTTCTCAACCACTTTAATTTCACTCATCCAACCATGTTGTGTCAAAAACTAGAGAATGAAGGAAATGATCACTCTTCTTGTTTGTCCAAAATTCCTCTGCTAACTTTGGAAGGTGGTAAGCAGGAAAAGTGGTAAACTCCCTCTGCTATAGGGAGTTTAGCCTATGTGAATGTAGAGGGTTCCTGAAAGTAATTATGGAGTAATCTGAAAAAGAGCAGTTTGCCTCTTCCACTCTTGGAAAGGGAAATAAGACAACGTAGTATCAGTCTCTCTGAGGGAAGGTGACCAATGGGAGGCTGTTGCTAAGGAGCCAGCTGGTGCACGGATATTGCTCTAGGTGATGTTCTATAACGGATAGAGAGTGGAGGGTTAGGCTTCAGACACTTGCTCCATTTTGACAAGAGCTGTTCCAATGTTTCCTCTTTTAGGCCTTATTCTTGATGTGCTTTCAGGCACTCTATCATTCTTTCTCTTTCTCAGCATGTTCTCATCTTCTCATTTCACTATTGTTACAGGCATACTTTGGAGATATGGTGGGTTTGGTTCCAGGCTGCCACAATAAAATGAACATTGCAATAAAGTGAGTCACATGAACTTTGGGGTTTCCTGTTGCCTATAAAAGCGATACGTACAGTGTAGTCTGTTAAATGTGCAATGTGTACAAACGTACATAATGTCTGTAAAACAATTTACGTATCTTAATTTAAAAATACTTTATTGCTAAAAAGTGCTAACCATCATCTGGCAATGCAGGGTTTCCACAGACCTTCAATTTGTAAAAAGCAGAGTTGTCTGTGGAGCACAATAAAACCAAGCGCAATAAAACTAGGTATTTCTGTACATGCTAGCAATTTGGTGCTAGCGAGCTACCTGCTTGCTCCACACATTATTTGTTCAGTATGATTTTAATGTGTAGGTTACTAATCATGAGCTAGGAGCATCATGTGAGCAAAAGATGGAATAACATAGGGCAGGGATCAACCATGACTGAGGTACAGAAGGGTAAAAGGCAGAACATTTAATCATAGTCAGAAGTCCAAAGGTCTGTCATATTGCTCAATCAGCTTCACACCGGAATCATCTGGGGAATAAAACTTTTTTAAATTGAAGCATAATTTACATACAATATTATGTTAATTTCAGGTGTATAACATGATTTGACATTTCTATACATTGCGAAATGATCACTTGGGGAATGTAATTTTTAAAAATATAGATGCCAGGGCCCCTGTCAGACTTACTAAATCAACATCACTGGGATTGTGTCCATACTTTTCCCCCTAGATTCTGCAGATGATTCTAATGCAAATTTCTGAAAGCGACACATTTAGGGAATAAACTAAAAATTATAAATCTCTTTCAAGGGCAGGCAGGAATATTTGTCTTGGAGGAAGGCAGAAAAAATTTCCAGAGTCTCAGTCCTCTATGGAGAGAAATGTGTTCTTATTATGGGAAAAAGTGTACACTGAGTCTGGGAACTTCCTTTGGAAATCCATCTCAATAGAATTTTTCCTATCAGGACATATTTCTCATGTGAAACCCATTTCTTTTTTGGTTTGTGGACAAAAGAAAAACAAAATAAAACTGACCCCTGTCTTCATTTCTCATATATTTACACTATTTCCTCACTATAGGGCCATTATCAGATTCCAGTCAAAAAATTTGTATTATGGGTAAAACTGGATGAAGTAATTTTCTGATATATTCAGTAACTCAGCCAATACATTTACTGTATTGTGGATAATGTAGCAAAACCTCAGTGCTTTCATTTCATCATCTCTTAAAGCTTCAGTTTTTTAGAAACTCATAATTTCTTCTTCTATTTCTTCAGGGATGTTATTTTCTAAAATATGGCTTTTTACTAATCTTTTATAGTTTGTGCATTTGGTGTCTTATTTAAGGAATCTTCACCTATATCAGGTCACAATGATATTCACCTACATTTTCTTTTAAAAGTTAAATGTCTTTGAAAATTGTTCTTCTTTGCACCATTTTCCAAATTCTTATACGTTATTAGAGCCCTACTTGAGACTGCAAGTGTAGAAAGTTCCTGCCCAGCACAGAGAAGAATGTTTCTGTAGTTCTTGCTACAGAGTCAAGATCCAAAAATCCTCTATGCAGAATAAAATAAACTAGGAATGTACAGAGATAAAAATCTATCAAATGTGGTAAAAGAAGATAGCAGAGTAGTATGAGCTAATGGAAATATTAATTATCTTCAAGTCAATGTGTATTTCCCCTAGAGATACCTAAGAGATGAGACCTTAAGCCTTAAGAAGGCTGAGCAAGTGAAGGGCATGTGGACTAATGACTGGTAATCATGCTGTGGTTATGCTTATTGCATGTCTGTCAGACGTCTAGCAGAGGTATACTTATCAAGTGTTTGCCAATATGTCTAGCACCCTCTAAGATGTCCTTGAGGGAAAGTCATTGTACAGTTCCATGTCAGCTCTAAAAAAAAACCAACTACCTGAAAGAAAATAATCTTTTGATGCAATTCCTGGAAGACATCTCATATCTGAACCCCTATTACACATGCAACTACTCCCTCAGGTTCTTGGCTCAACTTTGGAACTGGCTGCTGGACTTGGGGCTCCAGCTCTTGCACTGCTTTGTTACTGTTGTTGAGCTCAGTTGTGTCCGACTCTTTTCAACCCTACGGACTATAGCCCGCCAGGCTCCTCTGTCCATGGGATTCTCCAGACAAGAATACTGGAGTGGCTTGCCATTTCCTCCTCCAGGGAATCTTCCTGACTCAGGGATCAAACCCACATCACCTGCGTCTCCTGCATTGCAGGTGGATCTTTTGGTCACTGAGCTGCCAGGGAAGCCCACACTGCTTTGTGAATGTCTATCATCTAGTGTCTTCCACCTGCCTCTTGGATTGTGTCAGACAGTTTTGTCTACTGTGATTAACTTGGCTCACTTGTATCCTTTGCCCTAGCTAATCAGAATCATTCGGCCTCCATGTAGGATACTTAATACCATCTCAAGCTGATGAGAATAAGCTTCTGGCCCGAATTTCCCAACTGTTACCAGATGGGAACCAGGACTTGCACTAAGAAAGCCAAACCTTTAGGATACTTTCCACATACTCAAATGATCTAATTGACAATTGTCCCAACAAAGAAGGCATCTCTACTGATAAAAATAGTCCCTTTTCAAAGGTGTGACTGTGTTAGGCCACCTTGTGCAAATTAGCACCACTGTTTGTGGGAGGCACCCTCTCGTTAAGTGAATCTGGTAGTTGGGTGTCCTCAGGGGCTGATTCTGCTTCTCGTCAGGAGCAGCTTTCCCTACAGTCCACTGTAAGAAGACGTGACCTTGCCTAGAGGAATGGCCAGACAGAGCAAAACATGACATTTTCTTTTTCCTCCCAATCACAATCTGTTTCTTTTCGGATTATAATAACGGACAGTATGTTACACACTTTAAAAACAATGCAGTCAATACCAAAATGTATATAGTAGAAAACAAAAAATATTCAGTAATGCCAACAGAAATAATCTTTTATATATGCACTCAAAAGAACACATATATTTATTAAAATGCAGAATTTTATAACCTCTTTTTTTAACTCAAAATATTGAGAATAAATATTTTTTTCATTTCAATTCAATCCTTTTTTTTTTTAACTGCGCTATAGTATTCTATATATGTGTGTCATCGTTCATTTACTTAATTGTCTAATGGGAATTTCAGTAAATTTCATGAATATTTTCTTTGTTTTTTTAGTAGTTACCATTAAATTATAACTGTATGAATTTAAGTAACCTTAACAAACAACGAAAAAAACCACCAAAAACCCAGAGTCTGAAATTAATCTCTGGACCCTTCCTGGACAAGAAAAGAAATTTTAAACACTTTACTATTGAACACAGTTCACCTGTCACTCTACCATCTTCCTTGTTAATATTGTTTAGAATTTTAATTTTTCCTCTTTGAAAAACAGAATAATTCAATTCTTTGAGGTTTAGAAAATGTATTACCTATACATTACTACTTTCTATGCTTTCTAGTGTTCCTGACTCTAATTCCCACCCACTTCCTCCCCCCCACCCTCTGGACTGGAAGCGGCAGGTACATGCAGAGGCTCCAGAGTCAGACTGCCTGGATCAGACCCTCAGCTCTGCCACTTGAAAGCTGAAAGCTGTGTGGCTTTGGATAAGTGACTTAACTTTCCCATGCTTCAGTTTTCTTGTCCATAAAATCAGGGTAATTATAGTAACTAGCTTATCAAATTGCTGTGAGAATTAAATTAATGCCTTTGAACAACACCTTTGCACTAGTAAGTGGCCAATAATTATTTGCTAATATTATAATTGTAGGCTTTCTAGGTGGCTCACTGGTAAAGAATCTGCCTGCCAATGCAAGAGATGTAGGTTCTATCCCTGGGTCAGGAAGATTCCCCTGGAGTAGGAAGTGGCAACCCACTCCAGGATTCTTGCCTTGAAAATCCCATGGAGAGAGGAGCCTGGTGGGCTACAGTTCATGGGGTTGCAAAGAGTCAGACACAACTGAGCGACAAAGCATACAATATCATAATTGTTAGTTTCCGATAGTAGGTTCTCTCCACGAAGGGTCTTTTAGTTCCATACCTACCTCTACCATTATATTTTATATTTTCATACGTTTTAATGTTTCATTCTTTCATTCCAGCTTGAACTCCTTTCAGCATATCTTATAGTACAAGTCTAATGGTGATGAACTCCCTCAGCTTCTATTTGGCAAAGTCCATCTCTCCATTCCTGAAAGACAACCTTGCTAGGTAAAGTATTCTTGGCAGATTTTTTTTAGTTCTTGTACTCTTGAATATACTATCTTACTGTCCTCTGGCCTGCAAGTTTTCTGCTGAGAAATCTTGGTCATCGCCTTCTGCTGGTTCCCTTTATGTGTGAGAATTTTTTTTTCCTCTTGCTGCTTTTAAAATACTCTCTTCGTCTTTGGTTTTAGATAGTTATATAGTACCTTGGATAAAATCGTTTAGGGTTGAAATTTTGGGATTTGTTAGCTTCATTGGGCTTCCCAGGTGGCTCTAATGTTAAAGAACCCGCCTGCCAATGCAGGAGTTAAAAGAGACATGGATTTGATCCCTGGGTCTGCAGGATCCCCTGGAGAAGGGCATGGCAACCCACTCCAGTATTCTTGCCTGGAGAATCCCATGGACTGTGGGCTATAGTCCATAGGGTTGCAGAGTCGGACAAGACTGAAGTGACTTAGCACATGTGCCTTAGCTTCATTGAACTTGGACATCCAAACGTATCCTCAGATTTGGGAAGTTCTCAGTTACTGTTTCTTTAAATAAACATTCTGCTCCTTTCTCCCTTTCTTTTCCTTCTGGGACTCCAGTTATGTGTAGATTGTTTTTTTTGTTTTTTTTTGATGGTATCTCATAATTCACATAGATTGTCTTCATTCTTTTCATTCTTTTTTCTTTTTGCCTCTCTGATCAGATAATTTCAAACGACTTGTTTCTTGATTGACTGAGTCTGTTTCAGCTCAGTTGAAACTGTTGAATTCTTCAAGCATCGTATTCTTCAGTGCTAAGGTTTCTGTTTTTCTTTATGGCTTCTATTTCTTTGTTTAACTTCTCATTTTCTTCATGCATTATATTCCTAATTTCATTTAATTGTCTATCTTTTCTTTTAGTTTACTAAATTTCCAATATTTTTATTTTTTAAATTATGAAAGTATGATAACACATTTACAGGAAACTTGGAAAACACAGAACAAGGTTACATATAGTTCCACTATATATTACAATTATTTTTAAAAGTAGCTAAATGAAGAGTTTTAGTTGGAGTTTCAATACCAAACTCACAAAAATTACTAGAATATATGTACAGAGAAGTAGAAGAATATAGTAGGCCTGAAAAGCACTATGAACCAATTCAACATAATTAAGATCTAAATTTCTGTAAGAGGATTATTATGAATTCTTTGTCAGTTCACAGATCTCCATGTTTTTAAAGTCAGTCATTGGACTTTTAATAGCTTTCTTTGATGGAGTCATGTTTCTTTGATTATTGATCCCTCAGGCCTTGTATTGGTGCCTATGAATCTGAGGAAGTAGTCATCTCTTCCAGTCTTTACAAACTGTCTTTGCCAGGCAGAAGTCTTTCACCAGTCAGCCTATCCAGAGATTCTAGGTAGATTGTCCGGTGTGTCTCAGGGCAGGCTTGTGACTGGATTCCTTGAGCAGGCAGGTCTGCTGCCTGCGTCAGCATGTAAGAAGGCTTGGTATTTGGATAAATAGGGGTCAGCTTGGTGCCTGGGTCCACAGTGGCTCGCTGGGCAGGCCTGGTGCTTGAGTCCGCGCTGATGAACCTGAGACTGGGTCATTATGGGCAGACCTGGATCTTGGGTCCACGGGAGCCAACCAGGTACCAAGGACCAGAGGGGTAGGCCCGTCATCTTAATCTGTGTGGGGCTATCTGGTACTAGGGTAGACTGGGAGCCTGACTGCCTAGGAGCTGGCCTGAAGGCTGGGACCACAGGGCTACCCTGGCACAAGGACAAGCCTGGAGCATGGGGATGCAGGAGTCATCCTGCCACCTGGGGCCTCAGGGGCCAGCCTGAAAGTTGTGTCTGTGGGTCCAGACGGGTGTGGTATGGACTGCAAGCATAAGCCCATGGGAACCAGCCTTGAGGGTAGGGCCTCAGGGGCTGGCCTAGTGATGGAGAAGGCTAGGAGCCTGGGTCTGTAGCAGCCTATCTGGAGTCTGCACCCACAAGGGCCCGTGTGACATGAGGTGGCATGGGATCCTGGGATTATGGGAGTTGGCCTGGTGGTGGGTTGGATCAAAAACCTGGTCCTTGGTAGTTGGCCTGGTGCTGGGCCCAGCCAGAAGCCAGGGTTTGTGGAAACTCTTGGGAACCCAGAGGCCACCAGAGCCACTCAGGGCCATAGGAGGTGGCTGGTGCTGGCATGTGCCAAGAGGCTGGATTAGCAGGATTCTGCCAGGAGCCTGGGCTGTGGAAGCCCTCTGGGACTTCTGGAGCTGGCTGGCACCCAGGTGGTCTAGGGCCCTGGGTTTGCAGTTCCTCTGGGAACCTGGAACCATGAGAGTCCCCTGGTGCCACTGGGGCCTGCAGATCCTGGAATGAGCTGGGGCCTATGTTCAAGGCAGCCTACAGAAAGCCACTTAAAGGCTGAAGGAGTTAGCTGGGTTCTGGGGAGGGTGGCTCTGGGGTCCACAGGGAAATTGCCTGCTCACTACTTCACTCTCTTTCTCCGTTGGGGAGGTTGTCTGTCTTGACCCAGGCAGTCTAGATTTGGAGGAGGTGTGATGGGAATAATGTGACTCTATCATTCCTACCCTCCTCAATGCATTTTTTTCCTTATTTCTGTGTTTCGCTCAGGTTCTATAATTCATCACCCAGACTCTTGTGAAGGTATTTTTATATGTGGATAGTTGTTCAAATTGATATTTCCAGGAGGAAATCAGTGGTAGAAATTCCTATGCTGCCATTTTGCTGATGTTATTCCCCTCCTGGATCAGGTTTTTTGATTCACTCTGACAATCTCCATCTTTTAGTTGATGCATTCAAACTGCTGACATTCAAAGTGATTATTGATGTAGTTGGATTAATAGCTACCACTTTTGTTACTACAATTGACCCTAGACAATGCTGGTTTCAACTGCATGGGTCCACTTATACATGGATACTTTTCAATAGTAAATACCACAGTATTACATGGTCTGTTGAATCCACAGATGCTGAGGGCCTACAAGTTACGTGCAGATCAACCTCCATTGTTGTTCAAGGGTCAGTTGTATTTTCTGTTTGCTGCCCTTCTTTTCCACCATTTATAGCTTTAATTGACTATTTTGTATTATTCCTTTTTATCTGCTCTCAGCATATTACTTATATTTGTTTTATTTTTTTCAGTGTTTGTCCTAAAAATTTCAATATATGGATACATTTGGATTTACTAACCCAAACCCACTTTCAGATAACACTATATACTTCTTCATGTGTAGTGAAAGTACCCTATAATAACAAAATAATCCTAATTTCTCTCTTATGTCCCTTACATCCTTGCTGTCATTCATTTTATTTATACATAAGCATACACACACACACATATATATATATAGCTATATGTAGTTGAGTACTGTGTTGCTATTATTTGTTAGATCTGTAAGAATACAAAAATAAAAATTTTAATTTTCCTTCACTTATTCCTTCTCCAATGCTCTTCCTTTATATAGATAAGAGTTTCTGACAGGTATCACTTTTGTTCTCTCAAAAGAACCTCTTTAAACCTCTCTTGCAAGGCAGGTCTACTGACAACAGATTCCCTTAATTTTTGCTTGAGAAAGTCTTTATTTATGCTTCACTTTTGATGAAAGTGAAAGAGGAGAGTAAAAAAGTTGACTTAAAGCTCAACATTCAGAAAACGAAGATCATGGCATCTGGTCCCATCACTTCATGGCAGATAAACAGTGGAAAGAGTGGCTGACTTTATTTTTCTGGGCTCCAAAATCACTGCAGATGGTGACTGCAGCCATGAAATTAAAAGACGCTTACTCCTTGGAAGAAAAGTTATGACCAACCTAGATAGCATATTGAAAAGCAGAGACATTATTTGCCAACAAATGTCCGTCTAATCAAGGCTATGATTTTTCCAGTGGTCATGTATGGATGTGAGAATTGGACTGTGAAGAAAGCTGAGCTCCAAAGAATTGATGCTTTTGAACTGTGGTGTTGGAGAAGACCCTTGAGAGTCCCTTGGACTGCAAGGAGATCCAACCAGTCCATTCTAAAGGAGATCAGGCCTGGGTGTTCTTTGGAAGGAACGATGCTAAAGCTGAAACTCCAGTACTTTGGCCACCTGATGCAAAGAGCTGACTCATTGGAAAAGACCCTGATGCTGGGAAAGATTGAGGGCAGAAGGAGAAGGGGACGACAGAGGATGAGATGGTTGGATGGCAATCACTGACTCAATGGACATGGGTTTGGGTGAACTCCGGGAAATGGTGATGAACCGGGAGGCCTGGCGTGCTGCAGTTCATGGGATCACAAAGAGTCGGACATGACTGAGCAACTGAACTGAACTGAACTGAACTTTGAAGGATAATTTTGCAGAATGTGGAATTCTAAGTTGGTGAGGGTTGGTTTTTTGTTTTTTTTTTTTTCTCTCTCAGCACTTTAAATATTTCACTCCAGGGGGAAATGTTTTCTTACTTAAATGGCTTCTGAGAATAAGTTAGTTGTAATTCTTATCTTTGCTCCTCTATAGATGAGATTCCCCCAGCCTCATCCCTCTAGCTTCGTTCAGGAGTTTTTCTATATTTTTAATTTTCTGTACTTTGAAAATGATATGCCAAGGTGTAGGTTTTTTGGAAGCTTTAATTCTGTTCAGTGTTCTCTGAGCTTCCTGGATCTGTAGTTTGGTGTCTCACATTAATTTGAAGGAAATTCCTAGTCATTATTGCTTTGAATATTTCTTTTTTGTGTGTTTGCTGTTGTTGTTGTTCTCCTTTTGGTATTCCCTGATGCATAAGTACACCTTTTGTAGTTGTCTCACAATTCTTGGATATTCTGGGGGGGTTTTCTTCAGACTTTTCCTCTTTGTTTTTCAGTTTTGAAGATTTCTGTTAAGATATCCTCAAGCTCAGAGGTTCTTTCTTCAGCTGTCTAGTCTACTAATAAGTCCATCAAAGGCATTATTCTTTTCTCTTTCAGTGTTTTTTATCTCTAGGATTTCTTTTCAGTTCTTTCTTAAATTTTCCATCTCTTTGCTTATATGCTGTCTATTCACTAGACGCTTAGCATATTAATAATAGGTATTTAAATTATAAGTCTGATAATTCCAACATCCCTGCCATGTCTAAGACATGATTTTAAGGCTTTCTCTGTTTCTTATGCCTTTTTCTTTTTCTTGCTTTTTGTATGTCTTGTTATATACATAGGGCTTCCCTGGTGACTCAGATGGTAAATAATCTATCTACAATGCGGGAAACCCAGGTTTGATCCCTGGGTTGGGAAGATCCTCTGGAGGAGGGAATGGCAGCCCACTTCAGTATTCTTGCCTAGAGAATTCCATGGACAGAGGAGCTTGGCAGGCTACAGTCTGTGGGGTCACAAAGAGTTGGACATAACTGAGAATCTCAGTAACCAAGTGTGATGTACTGGATAAAAGGAACTGCTGTAAATAGGCCTTTAGTAATGTAGTGGTAAAATGGGGAGAGTGGGGGAGGAAGGGAGTGTTCTACAGCCCTCACATTAGGTCTCAGCCTTTTAGTGAGCCTGTGCCTCTGGACTGTGAGCTTCACATGTGCTTCTCAGTGCCCTCACCCATACCCTGAAATGGAACAGGGTGACTGCGGGGGCAGGGGTGGGAGTGGGGGGCTGGAGGGCGGACCCTGAACTGGTTATTTCTCTTTCCCAGACCAGTTAGGCTCTGATAAAACCACAGCTGGTTCCACTCTGGTTAAATAGTTTCTCCTGAAGGCAGACCTTGTTAAGAAGAACTGAATGTTCTGATTTATTTCAAAATCGTTCCTGCAGAATAGTCCCAGTAGAAGCATGGTGGAGAAACAGGTTGTGGTGGGATTTTTCTTCAGTACTCACTGTGAGAACCTGGAGGAGATCCAGAAGGTAAAACTCAAGACTGTGTGGAAGCCCTCAATGACCGGGTTCCTCTTGAGTTTTCCGAGTTCTTCACACTGAGCCTCTAGCGATTTGTAAATCCCAGTTCAGGTTTCACTACTTCAACACTGGTTCCCACAGAGGTTGCTGCTCCAGTAAGCTCTGATTCTCTGTATTTGCCTGTTGGTTTTTCCAACTTGGTTAGCAGCATTTTGCCCTGTGACTTCATTTCTCTTTGGATCTAAGATTTGTTGATTTTTGTTTTACTTATTGTTAGGTTGGAGTGTCAAATTCCGAGCTTCTTACATGCTGGACTGGAAACTGACATCTCTTTTTACCTGTTCATCTCAGAAGTATGAAAAGTCTTAGTGATTCTTTGTGAATCTTTGCTAGGCCTCTTTCTTCTGGCAGTTTCACATCTGTTTCCCTTGTTTGCCCTATTATTTTACTGGGGCTCCCAGAAATTATATGTCAGTAGACTTCATATTCGGAGGAGGCAATGGCAGCCCACTCCAGTACTCTTGCCTGGAAAATCCCATGGATGGAGGAGCCTGGTAGGCTGCAGTCCATGGGGTCGCTGAGGGTCGGACACGACTGAGCGACTTCACTTTCACTTTTCATTGTCATGCATTGGAGAGGGAAACGGCAACCCACTCCAGTGTTCTTGCCTGGAGAATCCTATGGACGCAGAGGATGGCAGAGCCTGGTGGGCTGCCGTCTATGGGATCACAGAGTCAGACACGACTGAAGCGACGCAGCAGCAGCAGCACACTTCATATTCTATTGACAGAATGTCCTTTGGACAAAAATATGGAAAACTTAAGAACTGGAATGGCTTGATCGGTTCTACCCTTTCCAATAAGATTTTCCCAATCTGTCATCCAGTCACCCTACCTACTTCCTTTTGGTTCTTTATGACCCCTCTTCCATTCCAAAAAATAATCCCAAAGTCCTCACTAGTTTATCTTATTTTAACATGTGTTTATTTTTTCTTTTTACCACACTCGTGGTTTTGCACAGTTTTATGGAACCTAGTTGTACATTTTGTGATAAGTACTTTGTTTTAAATACGTCTGGCTTTATCTCTGGCTTTACATCTTTTGTTGCTAGAGTGATAATATCTGTTGAATTGTGTCTTCAAATAAGTGTCTCTTTGTATGAGGCTTAGGTGTGGCTTTTTATGACCCAATCATTGTAGAAAGAGGAAGGGTTGACCTGACGAATTTAAATCAATCTGAGACCATTTCTCTCAGTGAAAGGAGCTCAGTTTCTTTCAGTGCTAGGAGTTCAATCAGCTTCTAGACAAACATGATAGAAAAGTTGACATCTGACTAAAAGACTGAAAATTCTGAGGAAGGAGGAATAGGGAAATAGATATTGAGTAATTAAGAAATACCCAGAACCCTTACATGGTTATTTCAAAAATGGTTAAGATGCCACTTTTATGTCATTGTTCTGATGCCCTAGTCCAACAAAATCTGTCCCACCACCTGTTTTTATAAGATTTTACTGAAACACAGCCACACTTATTTTAAAAGTATTGTATATGGCTGCTTTCACACCACAATGGAGAATTGAGTTGTGGCAGAGACCCTATGGGCTGCAAAACCTAAAGCATTTTATGATTTGATCCTTTCAGAAAGTTTGCTGACCCTTGCCCTGAAAGATTAAATCTAAACTCATCCTGGATTTCAAAGCATTCTATCATCTTTCATCACACTACTGATCTTATTTAATCGGCATTATTCACTGTATACAACCTCTAATCCAATCAGATTGATTTATTTACCTTCCCCTGAAAGTGTGTGTTCGTTCCCCACTTTTCTCTTTTGTCTCTGGCCTTTCCAGTTTGAAATGTTCTCCTTCAGTCTTATGTATCTTTGAAGGCCTGTCTCAAGTTCCTGAAATTTTCTTTGTTAACTCGGCCCACACTAAAACCTTGTTTGCTGCATTTATTGCCTCTATCACACTATGACGCATTTTGAATCTGTATATGTTTTATAAATATATAAACACATATCTGTCCAATTGAATGCAAAACTCCTGGATATTAAAGTCTTGGTAATATAATATTTTTTGGTGTGTCTTTTTATAAAAATCCAAGCATTGCTGAACAAAGAGAAGGCACGTAACTGATATTGTCAGACTCTGCCTCGCACACATCCAGGATTAGTCTGTTTTTCTACGCCCCTCTCCCACCCTAATTTGAGCTTCCCCTCTTCTCATCTGGCTCAATGCTAGTCTCCCAAGTGTCCCCTGCTCCTTCTGGCCCCTACAGGCATCTCCCCACATGGCAAACAGACTGTGGTGGTTTAGTCACTGAGTCGTGTTCGACTCTTTGTGACCCTATGGACTGTAGCCCGCCGGACTCCTCTGTCCGTGCAGTTTCCCAGGCAAGAATACTGGGGTGGGTTGCCGTTTCCTTCTCTGGGAGGTCTTCCTAACCAGGGATTGAACCCACATCTCCTGCAATGCAGGTAGTCTCTTGCATTGCAGGCAGATTCTCTACCAACTAAGTCATCTGCCTGGAATATTTCCCTTCCAGGTCATGAATGTCTGTTTTTTCATAATTTGCGTCTCTCTCTCCTCCTTGCCTGACCACCCAATCTGTACTGACTTCCCCTCACTTCCAGTATGTCACTTTAGCATCCAGTTTCACTTTCTTCATTGTCCTGATCTTGACAAAAATTGTCTTGTTTTCTTGTTTAGCCATTTTCCCCTGTAAATACAGCTCAAGGAGCTTACCTGATTTGTTTATAGCTGTATCTTCAGCCCCTAGAACAATGCCTGGTGTATGAGGTGTTCAGTAGCTCTTTATGGAAAAAATAAAACCATTCGTAGATTTATTTTCTTTTAAAATAGGAAAAAAGAACTTTTGTTCACTCTCAATAACATGCATTTACTAAGCACCTACTTTCATGGTATTACCATTTAGGGTTTTGCACAAACTGTTCTTAGGGGCGGTGTTAGTTTCCTAGCTGCTGCTGCTGCTGCTGCGTCGCTTCAGTCGTGTCCGACTCTGTGCCACCCCATAGACGGCAGCCCACCAGGCTCAGCCGTCCCTGGGATTGTCCAGGCAAGAATGCTGGAGTGGGATGCCATTTCTTTCTCCAATGCAGGAAAGTGAAAGTGAAGTCGCTCAGTCGAGATCATAACAAATTACCACAGACTGAATGGCTTATATAACCTTATTCTCTCACCGTTCAGGAGGCCAGAAATGTTAGCAGGACTGAATCCTTCTGGAGGCTCGGGGGGAGAATTCATCCCATTCCTCTTTCCATGTCTGGTGGTTGCTGGCAATCCTTGGCATCCTGTGACCCAATCTCTCCTTTCATCTGCACATTGCCTTTCCTCGTGTGCTTCTCTGTATCCTCCTCTGTCTCTTATAAGAACACTCTCATTGGATTTAGGGTTCACTCTAATACAGTAAAATGTAATCTTGATCTTTAATTATATCTCCTGTTACCTTCTTCCCAAGATCACATTCTGAGGTTCCCCATGAACATGAATTCTGAGAGGACAAAATTTAACCTGTTACAGGGGTTCATTTGATACAGAGACTAACAATCTACTCTTCCTGAAATTTAGTGCACTTAGGTTGTTATTTGAGTGGCCAGCAATCACCTCCCTTCCCCAGAAAACTCCAATTTCTATTAGGGAATTACTTCTTCCGCTTTGTGAACAGTCTTGGTAAAGATGTAAATCAATATTTCTTGTCCCAGCATAACCAAGGAGCCACATTTGACCCAAAGGAAGACAAATGGACGCCTAGGATTTTCATTTCTCCAAATGGATCTTTCTTTATATTTTGGCAACCTTTCAAGATAGAGTTTTTGCTAAATTTCCTATGAGAGTAGCACTGAAAATCTGAATTGACAGAACACATTAAACAATCTGGACTCCTAGAACTTTTCACCTGGAGTAGGGACACACAGAATGGGAAATAAAGGGCGAGTATACACTGGAGCAGCAGCACCTTGACAAGATCTATAAGTTGTTGCTGCTGCCTAGACTTCAGCAGCCTGTCCCCATTCCTGTCTTGTGTCCAGGTCTGGCCCTCTAGCCCCCTGCCCATCCCATGAGTTCCTGGCTAGTACTCCATGGGAGTCTCTGTTTGCTTGTTAGCCAAAATCCATTCCTATCATTTACAACTAAAGAAACTCAGCTGTTACTCTGAGATCCAGGTTTGTTCAGTATTGGTGCAGTTTTCCTTATTTAGCTCTGAATTCTCACATGCTGAGTTTACTACTACATGAGATACTACCTTCAAAATGTCAATTTCAGCTCAAACCTACAAATTAGTAAAGTTACAAGACAGTATATGTTAGCTATTAATTTATTTATAACCCATCTTGTTACAAAAGGATTGCATTTTGTTAAATTATCCTACAAAGGTACAGCAAAAAAAAAAAAGTACATTTAAAATAAGAAACAAAAATGAGACGAGGGAAAAACAAGGATAGAAGAGTGAGATGGGGCCACAAGAGAGCCTAATCCATAAAATGGTTACCACGAAGGCCTAGACAATAGAGAAAAGAAATAATAACCTGAGAGGGTCTACAAGCTACTGTTGTTGCTATGGTATTTGGCAACTATATTTTCCACTTGAAATAATACCTGCTCAACCCACATTTCTGTTAAAAGAACTTGAAATCTCTTTATAGTAAAATGGGACCATGAAATAGTCAACTTGCCAAATAGGAACTGCCAAATCCCAGAAAAGACAATGAATTTGCTTAAAGTCATTATGCTATCACTTTAAAGATGGTTAAAAAAAAAAGTCCTAAACCATCAACTTTAATTAATTAATTAATTAATTTATATAGGTCTAATACTCAAAAAACCCTTTAAGCTATAGTGCCTTATTTTATTTTATTGTTTATTTTTAAATTGTTTTAATTTTTTAAATTTAAAAAGTTATTGGGGTATAGTTGCTTTCTAATGTTGTATTGGTTTCTGCTGTACAGTGAAGTGAATCAGCTGTATGTGTACATATCTATCCTCTCTTGGACCTCTCTCCCGCCCCACTCCATCCCACCCGTCTAGGTCACCGCAGAGCACGAAGCTGAACTGTAATGCCTTATTTTAAGTTGTTGATAATTTATTTTGCTTTACATAATAGATGGATCTTGGCAAACTTAATTTTATAACCTTTTGTTGCAAATTAAACTATTTTAAATTCAATAGAGAAATGCTGTTTGAAAGAACACCTGTAGTCAATCTTTTTGCAAACCAAATATCAGTCCCTTATGTATTATTTTAGTGATGTAGCATTTTCACATACTATAGAAATGCTGGTTCCCCTCTTGCAGTTTTTATAAAAGAGGCAAAGCCTAGATTTTAAATGGAAACACTGCATAAAGATATTGCTCATACATAGTAACATAGTAAACATAATCACAAGATACTGATCTCCATTATTATAATGAAGATTTTCCCATTTTAATATTTATTGCATTTTTTTTCCTACCAAACCTTTTCTACCAAAATGGATCTGAGGCAGCTATTGAATACATCACAAGTGCCACCTAGTGCTTTCTTTGAAAGTAACATTTTTTACCTTCAGAAACTAGACCGAGAAACAAGATGTGAAAGGCACATATTCCCAGGGCAGAACCTGTTTAAATAGCTCTGCTTCCTAAAAAAAGAATCTGTTTTCAGCCAAAAAGCAATTTGAAAGACTAATTTGGCAGTAAGTTTGACTGTAGTCGGATCTTCCAATACTGGTTGGTTTTATTTCTACGTAGGTACAGATTTCCCCTCTGTCTGAAAGCAGAGCGTGCCTGTGAAACCTTTTGTATGCAGAAATGAAACCTTTTGTATGCAGAAATGAAACCTTTTGTATGCAGCAATGACGTAAAGCAGTTGCCTTAGGACACATCTTGCCAAAGGATGCACAGAGTAAATTGAGGTATCCGATGCTGAGTTGCTGAGTGTATGTAGCTCCCTGGCGGGGAGGCTGGTGCCACTCTACTTGTGTGTGCTACTTCTGTAGTGGCTTGCTGCAGACCACGCGCTGAACACTATTTTCACTTTTTTGCCTTGTTTTGGAAAAGTGAAAAATCTTTTTTCGGATTTCTTTTAATTAGTGAAAACAGGTACTAATGTAGGTCTTTCGTAAAGATGAAGTAGCATAGAGCAAACTTTGGAAAAGCCGGGGACACCTGTATAGATGGAGTTAAGTAAAGGATACTACAGAAAGGGAAAATGAAGGCATTTCCATACAGAAGTAACAGCAACATTTTCAAAAGTACTTCTTCTCAACTCCCAGTAGGAGCTGATAATCTCTTGGAAGCTCGAATTCTACCATCATTTATGCCCAAGTCACTCCTCTTCCCCACTGTCTTTAAAGGCACTGAACTGTTGTTACCATCATCGTCTCGCCGCTGCCGCCACCACCCCTAGTCATAATCACAAGCACCATCTGAGTAACTCTTGTCGTAGGACCCAGTGCTGCTGTCAAGGAAGCAAACACAGGGTTTAGCTGCTACAATCAAGGCACTTAATGCCAACTGGGAGAGAGGAATAGAAGAAAGAGAAAGACATGGAGGAGAAATATAAGTGTAACAGTGAAACAGCAATACTTTTAAAAGCCATCACCGTTTGCCCGGTTCACAGAACAGAAATCACTGGAATCATCCCCGCCCTTTACCCGCTCCTGGTGCCAGAGTTTTGTAGCCTCGTCGGAAATGCCTTTCTGCCTGTTCTCTTTTCCTCCTCTATTGTCTGTTTATTCCTCCGCCTCACGCCTGGAAAATTGCAACAGACTCATCCTTTGGCTTTCTGTCTCTGCTCCTGCCAGGCTAACATCACAGCAGTGCTGCCTTTAGCTTTTCATTTTCTTCCTCAGTAACTAGTATGGCTTTCTGTGCTTATCAGACTGTGGACGCAAATCTCTAAGCCCAGAGTAGAAGAAGGCCTTCCATAATTTACATGAACTTTATCCATTCAATCGGATAGGCCACCATATCCGCAACACTAAAAGTTTTATCCTCAAAGGGCAGTTCTCTTTTTACTTTGAAACCTAGTGCCACACCATGCTTTCATTTCCTTTTTTAAATTGTGTGGGTTCCCTCCTGCCCACACCAGTATTTCTACTGTTTTTTTTTTTCTTTTGTCTTTTGTGCCGTTTGCCTAGTTTCAGCTTTTCCCAATTCTTTCAGTTCAGTTCAGTCGCTCAGTTGTGTTCGACTCTTTGTGACCCCATAGACTGCAGCACGCCAGGCTTCCCTGTCCATCACCAACTCCTGGAGTTTACTCAAACTCATGTCCATTGAGTCAGTGATGCCAACCTGTCTCATCCTGTGTCGTCCCCTTCTCCTCCTGCCTTCAATCTTTCCCAGCATCAGGGTCTTTTCAAATAAGTCAGTTCTTTGCATCAGGTGGCCAAAGTATTGGAGTTTCAGCTTCAACATCAGTCCTTCCAAAGAACGTTCAGGACTGATTTCCTTTAGGATGGACTGGTTGGATCTCCTTGCAGTCCAAGGGACTCTCAAGAGTCTTCTTTAATACCGCAGTTCAAAAGCATCAATTCTTCAGCCCTCAGCTTTCTTTACAGTCCAGCTCTCACATCCACTCGTGACTACTGGAAAAACCATAGCTTTGACTAGATGGACCTTTGTTGGCAAAGTAATGTCTCTGCCTTTTAATATACTGTCTAGGTTGGTCATAACTTTTCTTCCAAGGAGTGTCTTTTAATTTCATGGCTGCAGTCACCATCTGCATGATTTTGCTGCTGCTGCTAAGTCGCTTCAGTCGTGTCTGACTCTGTGTGACCCCATAGACGGCAGCCCACCAGGCTCCCCCATCCCTGGGATTCTCCAAGCAAGAACACTGGAGTGGGTTGCCATTTCCTTCTCCAAAGCAGGAAAGTGAAAAGTGAAAGTGAAGTCGCTCAGTCATGTCCGACTCTTCGCGATACCATGGACTGCAACCCACCAGGCTCCTCCATCCATGGGATTTTCCAGGCAAGAGTACTGGAGTGCATGATTTTGGAGCCTCCCAAAATAAAGTCTCTCACTGTTTCCATTGTTTCCCCATCTATTTGCCATGAAGTAATGGGACTGGATGCCATGATCTTAGTTTTCTGAATGTCGAGTTTTAAGCCAACTTTTTCACTCTCCTCTTTCACCTTCAACAAGAGGCTCTTCAGTTCTTCATTGTTTTCTGCCATAATGATGGTATCATCTGCATATCTGAGATTATTGATATTTCTCCCAGCAATCTTGATTCCTGCTTGTGCTTCATCCAGCCCAGCGTTTCTCATGATGTACTCTGCATGTAAGTTAAATAAGAAGGGTGAGAATATACAGCCTTGACGTACTCCTTTTCCTATTTGGAACCAGTCTGTTGTTCCATGTCCAGTTCTAACTGTTGCTTCTTGTCCTGCATACAGATTTTTCAAGAGGCAGGTCAGGTGGTCTCTTTCAGAATTTTCCACAGTTTATTGTGGTCCACACAGTCAAAGGCTCTGGTGTAGTCAATAAAGCAGAAGTAGATGTTTTTCTGGAACTCTCTTGCTTTTTCCATGATCCAGCGGATGTTGGCAATTTGATCTCTGGTTCCTCTGCCTTTTCTAAATCCAGCTTGCACATCTGGAAGTTCACGGTTCATGTACTGTTGAGGCCTGGCTTGGAGAATTTTGAGCATTACTTTACTAGCATGCGAGATGAGTGCAATTGTGCGGTAGTTTGAGCATTCTTTGGCATTGCCTTTCTTTGGGATTGGAATGAAAACAGACCTTTTCCAGTCCTGTGGCCACTGCTGAGTTTTCCAAATTTGCTGGCATACTGAGTGTAGCACTCTCACAGCATCATATTTTAGGATTTGAAATAGCTCAACTGGAATTCCATCACCTCCTCTAGCTTTGTTCACAGTGATGCTTCCTTCCAGGATGTCTGGCTCTGGGTTGGTGATCATACCATCGTGATTATTTGGACCATGAAGATCTTTTTTGTACAGTTCTTATTGTGCCCATCTTTGCATGAAATGTTCCCTTGGTGTCTCTAATTTTCTTGAAGAGGTCTCTAGTCTTTCCTATTCTATTGTCTTCCTCTATTTCTTTGCATTGATCACTGAGGAAGGCTTTCTTATCTTTCTTTGCTATTCTTTGAAACTCTGCATTCAATTGGGTATATCTTTCCTTTTCTCCTTTCCTTTTGTTTCTCTTCTTTTTTCAGCTATTTGTAAGGCCTCCTCAGGGCAACCATTTTGCCTTTCTGCATTTCTTTTCCTTGGGGATGGTCTTGATCCCTGCCTCCTGTACAATTTCATGAACCTCTGTCCATAGTTCTTCAGACACTCTGTCTATCAGATCTAATCCCTTGAATCTATTTGTCACTTCCACTGTATAATCGTAAGGGATTTGATTCAGGTCATACCTGAATGGTCTAGTGGTTTTCCCTACTTTCTTCAACTTAAGTCTGAATTTGGCAATAAGGAGTTTATGGTCTGAGCCACTGTCAGCTCCCAGTCTTGTTTTTGCTGACTGTATAGAGCTTCTCCATCTTTGGCTGCAAAGAATATAATCAATCTGATTTTGGTATTGACTATCTGGTGATGTCCATGTGTAGAGTCTTCTCTTGTGTTGTTGGAAGAGGGCTTTGCTATGACCAGTGCGTTCTCGTGGCACAACTCTATTAGCCTTCGCCCTGCTTAATTCATTCTTTCATTATATTGTTATTCTGTCACTTATTACCATTCCCCTCCTCCACCCCTCTTTTTGCCCCTACTGCCCTCCTCCTGGGCATCACATTCTCCTCCTGTCTCTCCTGGTTGCTCTTTCATCTTGCTCAACAGCAAATCATATGGGAATTCCCTTTCCTGCTCTTTGGATTTATTTTGCTGTTTCCTAGGTCTCTGATATTCCTCTTTTTTTCTTCCTTTTGTTGCAAAATATTTTCAAGCAATTTCCCCAGAATGAGCATGTTAAGAGATAAATATTCCAAATCCTTGCAGCCTGAAAGTATCTTCTGCTTTCACACTTAATTGTGTTTGTCTGGATACAATATTCTAGCTTATAGTTATGTCGCCAAAGAACTTGGGAGCTTTTCCTCATTGTGCGTTAGTTCCTTGTTTCTGATAAGAAGTGAAATGTCAGTCTGACTCTTGTTCTTCTGTAATGTGGACGATGAATTGCTTCTGTTTTGCTATTTTCAAGTCAAATCCTAGCAATCAATTTTCCCATTTTAAACCTGAGCCCCAACAGGTCTGTGTTCTTTTAATGCTAATTTATGATATTTCAGAGATTGACTTTGAAAATATAGAACTTCATCATTTGACAAAAAAAATCTAGTAAAGAGATGAAAAAGATGCTTCTTTTCTACTGCAGGTATGAAGGGAGAGACATTCTTGCTCACCTTAAAATTTGGTCAAAGGATCTGATGAAGCAAGGTGTTATGTGAACTCTCACAAGGACACCAGTCTTGTTTCCTCTGTGAAGTCTTGTATATCTATTTGTAACTGCTACCAGTTCATCATGTTCTGTCTAATATAAATCTGTCACTGAAATTATTATTTGAACAAAGGGCTCTTGTAGATGCTAGAGATTTTAGAAATCATTGCTATGTCATGTGAACATAACCTTCAGTGACCCCTGCCTTACTTGTTAAGGCTTGTTAGGATAGTTTTATATGTTGTCCTGGTGATAATGCTGTAGTTAACAACTATGTTCCCAAGTGGTCTAAACATTATCAGAGAAGGTCCCTTGGCTCTCTCTTCTTCCTGTTGACATAATGGACAAATAAGTCTGCTTTGTTACAACCTTTCACATGACAGAGAGTTTAAGTCTTGTCTATCTACGTCTCCACGCGGCTGTATATTCAGTTGCTTCGGCACCATAGAACATAGTGACAATTTCTCAAACCGAGAACTGGTTTAATAAGATATTTTACTCTTTAATATCGAGTGCCATTCAAAACATATCTCTTTTTCAGTATTATTTGCAACATATTTGTATCATTTCAGCATCTCTCGGGAATTTTGAGAGGGGAGAGGCAATTGAGCAAGAATTTTAAAAAGCAAAGTGGCAGTTCCTTTAATTTAAAAAAATGTGACTCCCTGACCTCAGATACATATCAAGGTGCAGGAAGACAATGTCCTATAATATTATTCTAAATACTGTAAAAATCTTCCTACCAAAACCTAAAGTATTCTCTATATTACTGTAATGTTAAATCTTTACTACATCTATCATTCTATAAAGTAATCAGTTCCCGGACATAGAACAATAGAAAAAAATTACATTGTGGAAAAGAAACTTTCCTCAGATCCATGTGAATCTCCGCATCATCACTGAAATTGATCAGATAGATAACAGATGAGCAGAACAGAATAGGGTGCAAAAACAGGCCCAGATATAGCCGTCTATGGGGTCACACAGAGTCAGACACGACTGAGGTGACGCAGCAGCAGCAGCAGTGGCATGGAGGATTATTTGATTTATCACAGAAGTGCCAATCAAATTCTTGGGGAAAGGAATGACTTTTTTATATGGTACTAGTTCAAAGGATGAGCTTCCCAGGTGGTGCAGTAGTAAAGAATCCGCCTGCCAATGCAGGAGACACAAGAGATGTGGGTTCAATCCCTGGATCAGGAAGATCCCCTGGAGTGGGAAATGTCAACCTCTTGCCTGGAAAATTCCATGGAAACACGCTGCAGTCCATGGGATAACAAAGAGTTGGACACGTCTGAGCAATTGAGCAGGCATGCACTGGTTCAAAGGATATTTGCATTTTAAAATTGGGTAAATAGTAGCAAATTATTCACCAGAAAGCTAACAGTAACTTATGCTCTCATCAACATGCTTAAGAGTGCTTCATGACCTACTCAATGTTCAAGGATATTTCAAAGGCTGGATGTTCTGTTTATTGAACACAAAGTGCTCTTTCTGTGTGTGTATATAACGCAATTCATTCATTATTCAAGCAACAAGTATTTACTGGATGCCTCATATATGCTAGGTACTGCTCTAGGCCCTGGGGATTTGGCTGACGGCAAAATACTTACTGTCTTAGAACTTACATTCTTGTAGGGAGAAGACATAACAAACAGATATAAAAATACAATTTTATAGAGTTCTAAGTTGTATGAGGAAAAAACCCAACAGGTAAGAGCTTAGAGAGATGAGGAGTGAGAGCTCTAGTTCATAAAGGAGAATCAGGGAAGGCCTCTCTGCAGAGGTGAGGAGGAGGAGGCCAAGGAAAGTTTAAGGGGAACGTGTGTGTGTTCAGGCAGAAGTTCTGAGAGTAGAAAGACCCTAAATCAGGAAAGTGTTTGGTGTGGGAGAGACTCCAAGAGAGACTAATGCGGCTGGAGAATGTATGCGAGATACAGAGGTAGGCGGGGGCTGGTTCATACTGACCTTGTTAGCTATAGCAAGACGTTTAGATTTTATTCCAGGGTAATGAGAAGCCATCGAAGGGTCTTCAGCACTGCTGAGGCATAAGCTGATTAATATTTATAGAAGATAATTTTGATTATTGTCAGGAAATGAATGGGAGGGGAAGGAAAGGGAGCAAAATGATCTTTAGCTGTGGCCAGAGGGACAGTATTGGACTAGGTGGGAGCCAGGGAAGTGTGGAAACGTGACCCAAATTGGGACATATCTGGATGTTGTAACAGTTAGGGCCAGCTGATTATTTGGATATTGGGGTGGAGTGGGATCAGGGGCGGAGAAAAGTCAAGGATGACTCCTTGCTTTGGGACCTAAACTGGGTCAGTGGTAGCGCAGCCAGCTGAGAGAGAGATGATTGATGAGGGAGACAGTAGCGGGCACTGGAAGAACTTTGGTGTGCACGAGTGGAACAACCCATCATGCATCGACAGATGAAGAGATAAACAAAGTATAATATATCCGTACAGTGAAATATTATTCAGCTATGAAAAGAAATGACATACCGATACATGCTACAGCATGGCTGAAACTAGAGAACATTATACTAAGTGAAAAGAAGCCAGACACAGAAGGCTACATATTGTATGTTTCCATGTGTGTGAAATATCCGGAATAAGCAAATCTATAGAGTCAGAAAATAGATTGGTATTTGGCAGGGGCTCAGGGTGGGAGGAAGAACTCGAGAGTGACAGCTTAATGGAGGTTTCCATTTGGGGCGATGAAAAGATTCTGAATCTAGACAATAGAGGTAGTTGTACAACATTGTTAATAAACTGCTGCTGCTGCTGCTAAGTCGCTATAGTCGTATCTGACTCTGTGTGACCCCAAAGATGAGAGCCCACCAGGCTCCCCCGTCTCTGGGATTCTCCAGGCAAGAACACTGGAGTGGGTTGCCATTTCCTTCTCCAACGCATGAAGGTGAAAAGGGAAAGTGAAGTTGCTCAGTCATGTCTGACTCTTAGCGACCCCATGGACTACAGCCTACCAGGCTCCTCCATCCATGGGATTTTCCAGGCGAGAGTACTGGATTGGGGTGCCATTGCCTTCTCCAGTCAATATACTAAATGTCATGAAATTTTATACTTTAAAATGGTTACAGCGGTAAATGTTATGTTGTTTGTATTTTACCACAATTAAAAAAAATCTGAGACAACACAAATTTTAGGGGAGTTTTTGTATGTAGGGAAAATTTTTGTATGTAGGGAAACTCAAGCATTCAGTTTGGGACATGTTAAGTTTGAGATGCCTGTTGCACATTCAAGTAAAGCTGGATTCAGGAATCCAGAGCTCAGGGGAAAGTTTAGGACTGGAGAAGTAAATCTGGGAGTCATTAGCATAGGGATGACATTTAAAGACTGAGAACTGGGTAAGACCACCTAGGAAAGTTGTGTGAAAAGAGAAAAAAGAAGAAACTGAGCCTGGACTGCCTTGATAATGGTCGGGAATAGGAGGAGGACCAGCCAAGCAGCTGTAGGCATGCTGGCTCCACAAAGCAGTAGGAGAGTTAGGACAACTCTCTGGAGCTCAAGTAGAAAGCACTTTGGGGAGAGGGGGCATCAAGTGTCGATTACTGTTGAGAGACGGAGTAAGATGAAGACAGCTGGATTTTGTGCGATGGAAGTCCCTGGGATCTTTACAAGGTTGTTTGTAGTTCAGGCTTCCCTGGTGGCTCAGACGGAAAAGCGTCTGCCTGAAATGCGGGAGACCCAGGCTCGATTCCTGGGTCGGGAAGATTCCCCTGGAGAAGGAAATGGCAATCCACTCCAGCACTCTTGCCTGGAAAATCCCACAGACGGAGGAGCCTGATAGGCCACAGTCCATGGGGTCCCAAAGAGTTGGACACGACTGAGCGACTTCACTTTTACTTTGTAGTTGGTGAGGAAATGAACTGACAGCACAGAGTCGGTCGGGCTCTCCTGTCCCACTCTCTCGTGGCCTCATACCTTGTGCTCTGTAAACAACGATATTGCTGACCTTGGTAGCCCTGCGCCTGCAGGCCCCCTTGGCCATGGACCACTTTGGTCTGTCTTAGTGTGTCAGTAGTCTTTGAAGCCTCCCCGTTGCTGTCGCTCCTGCTCAGAGAGAATAAGTATGTCTGCAGTCCCCACAGCTCCTCAAGTCTTTTTCTAGCTTCCCTGGTCACGCCTTATCTACCCAAGGTTTAGTGAACAGTGTGAGCAGCAAGACATAGTTCCAAGTGGCTATATGCATTACTCAAATGCACTAGCTTAAAATATTTTTTTTTGTTTGGTTTATGAATTTCTCAAAGAGATGTATTAAGGTTTTCTAACATCAATATAGATTGATCAATCTGTATTTCTTCTTCTAAAAAATCTTTAGTATTTATTTATTTGGCTGCACTGGGTCTTCATTGCTGCATGAGGGCTTTCTCTGGTTGTGGAGTGAGGGGGCTGCTCTTTAGTTGTGGTGCACAGGGTTCTCATTGCAGTGGCTTCTCTTGCTGCAGAGCGCGAGCCCTCCCAGGCTCCAGTAGTGGGAGCACACAAGCTTAGTTGCCCCTTGGAATGTAGAATCTTCCCAGACCAGGGAGGGAACGAGTGTCCCCTGCATTGCAAGGCAGATTCTTAACCCCTGGACCACCAGGGAAGCCCTAATCTTATATTTCTAAAGCCTTCTGCTTGTTGAATTTAAAAATTCTGTATTAAGAGAATAAGTGTTTTGACTCTCATGTCTTGTTAGTGAATTGTGATTTTTATCATCTGGAAATAGCCATCTTTCTTTTTAATTGTAATGGCATATAGCTGGATTTTTAAAAATCCAGATCAAAACTTGGTTTTTTAATATGGGAACTTAACTCATTCACATTTTGTATTACTAATATTTAATATTTAATTTAATTTAATATTTAATTTAATTTAATATTTAATTTAATTTAATATTTAAATATAGTCATATTATCTTGGCTTATGTTTTCTTTTTTTTTTTTCTGTTTCTTCTTGCTGTCTTTTATTAGACTGATCAAGTTTTCTCATGGTTATACATGTTTTTAAAATCAGCATCTAGAATTAATCCATCTTTATGTCTTCCCATTAAATAAGAAATTTTTACTGACTTCCTCCTTCTACCTCTACATGTATAAGTGATTTTACCAAATTAATTTTATTCTAGTCAAGTTTTACTGTTGGTTTTGACTCAGTTTTTTTCTCTTTTATCTCACAGCGTCTGTTTCTTTGGACTATCTTTTGTCATTGTTGTTTTGTTTGAGTGCCTTTTTGAGTACTGTAATTATTTTAGAGATAGCATGATTGTGGCAAAACTTCTGAATCCTTGTATGTTAAAAATGTCTCCAATTTTGCTCTCATATTTGATTGTGAGTTTGCCTTTATAGATTTCTAGGTATGAAATAATTTTCTTTCAGAATTTAGCACCCAAGATTGCTGATGCTAATCTGCCTCTTCTCTGATTATAAGTAACAGAAACTGGCTCTGGCTAATCTGTGTAAAAAACATTTTATTGGCAGGTTATTGGGCAGCTCACAGAATTACCTTGAAGGCTGAAAATCAGGCTTGGAAAACCAGCAGGATCCAAGGGGACGACAAACAAGGATACTCTGTAGGAACAGTCTGGTTAGGTCATTGCTGCCAGTCTTTGTGGTCACTCCAAATTCAGGTCCTGGATGGAACAGTTAGCACTCAAATTGCCAAGCCTGAAAGCAGAGTTATCTGCCAGGCACCCAGTAAACACACGTGAGGGGCAGAAAAATGGCTGGAAAGATGTCTATAGCCTAACGCTTGGAACTGATAAACATGTTCCTTTAAATGGCAAAGAGACTTTGCAAATATGATTAAGTTGGACAATTTGAGAAAGGGTGATTAGCCTGTATTACCCAGGTGGGCCCAAATTACATGATTCCTAAAAAGTAGAGAAGCTCTCCCAGCTGTGATCAGAGGGAGACGTGACTAACACAGAGGGGTCAGAGAGACGCAGTGTTACTGTCTTCGAGGATGGGGGAAGGGGGCCATGAACTAAGGTATGTGGTGGCTGTTGGTAGCTGGAAAACGCAAAAACCAAAGTCTCCCCTAATCTCCAGAAAGGAATGCTGGCACCTTGAGTTTAGTCCTGGACTTTTGATCTACAGAACAGTAAAGTAACAAATTTGTGCTGTTGGAAGCCACTGTGGAAATTCACATAGCAATTTCCTATTTCCTATTTACCAGTGCTATGTGAATTTCTTCTTTAAAAACGCTTTGCACCTGTCATTGTAAGAAAACTGGAGTGCAAGGGAACATGATCTTATGTGTTCACTTCACCATCTTGATCCAACTGATGCCTGTTACTTAGGCTGATTATTCTGAACCTGGGGCTCAGGCAGAATCTGAAGGACTAGAAAGTTCCCTGAAGGGTGGGCCGTGTGGTCAAGTCTCAGCAGGGAGGCACAGGAGGAAGCCAATGGAATACAGGGTTTAGGAGGACCCAGGTGGTGGTCAGGTAAGCCCCCTAACAGGAAAAGACAGAACAGACCTGAGTTCAAACCCCAGTTTTGCCCTTTCCAACCAGGTAAACTTAGGCAAGTTTCACCTCTATGAGCTTCCGTTTTTTCATTTTATAATGGGGTTAACACCATCTATCAGACAAGGTTGCTCAAAGGATTAAATGAGTCAATATTGGCAATATGCTTATCACAGGCTTGGCAGTGCTGGGTATTTACTGAGTGCCTTTACATGGATTAATCTTGTTTAATCCCAACTTTTAAACCTATTACATAGATCAGGAAACTGAGGAATAGGGAATTTAAGTAAGCCGCTTAAGGCTGTAATCATAAAGTGGCAGAGGAGGGATTTTGAACCTGGGCAATCTGGCCATCACGTCTGCGCACACACACACAATCTGCTGCAGATTACCCTATCGGGCTGAGTGCTCTCCTTTGCCTTTCAAAATTTCCTGTGTGGTTTTGGTGGAGGGAGCCAGATTGATTTTAGGAACTAGAAAAGGATTGAGTCAGCAAGAGAGGATTAAGTGGCCCCAGTAACAGGCAAGCTGAAGCTGGTGGACCTTGTAGGTTATTGTTTAGAATCCAAGTTTGTTGGTTTATTTGCTTTTATCATGCACTTATTTTGTGGAGTTAACACTTGTGTGTCAGTAACGTGTACATATCTTAAAGGCACAGCTCAATGAATTTTCACATGTGTTTACACCTGAGTATTTACTATCTGGATCAAGCCAAAGAATGTTTCTAGCTCCCTTGAAGGCTCCCTTGGGCCCCCTCCCAATTGGTACCTGGCCAAGGTAACTATTGTACTAAACTCTATCATTTTGGGTCACTTTTAGTCCGTTTTTGAGCTTTGTATAATCGAATATAGGGTTTGTGTTCTGTCATGTCTGGCTTCTTTTACTCATCTTATTTATTTATTTTGATGAAGAATCAGATACTTAGAATCTGTGAGCAGATGACCACATTCCATGAGCAGGTAGTTAAGGTCTCTGAGTGTGACCCCAGGGGCTCTGTATACAGTATAGCCTTTTGTGCATCTCAGCAGCTAGCTATGGGGGATGGGAAAGAAAAGGGAAACGCCCAGGCAGGGCCACCATTCGCTCCTGAAGGCTCTCAAGGTACCCTGAGCTCGAGGGTGGACGTTCTGGGTATACTGTGTGTGTGAAGTGAATGTTAGCTCCGTTTTTCTTTCTGGGATTCCCCTTTGAGGTGGGACAGCTGCCTGAGTTTGGTTGAGGGTAGAGCGTCCTTTGCCTTTTTGCAGCTGTGGTGGTGCAGTGGAAATCTCTGGCTTGTTCTATACACTTGGGTGCAAGTCATGTCCATGCCTGACTCCAGCCTCTGGGAACCCATTTTCTCAGGGTAGGGGCATAGCTATCTTCCCTGTGAAACGCTTCCTTCCATGTCCTCCCTCTTGAGGATAATTCCAGCTTCTTTTCTGGAAGAGCCAAGAATTCTCAACCATAAAGGAGCTCTTAAAGTTCTTCCGCCTAAAGCATGAGAGAGTCCTGAGCTTCGGAATAAAAAGCCAGGTTTCCTTCCAGAGAGGAAAGGAAGGGAGAAGTCGTTTTTCCCTTCTATCTAGTAAGTCTCCAACAGAGGTGGGAACAGGGTATAAGTGACTACTCCAGTAACCTCTCCTGTCCCACAGTGCTGGGTTCCAGATCTGCTCTCTGCAAACCACGGGGGAAACCAGGCAAAATCGCACTCGAATCATCTCTGCCCCAGGTTTTTCAGCTACAAAATGATGGTGATACCAACCTTGCAAAAATATTTTCATTGGTAAATGAAACTAGCTATTTGTAAAGCTCCATATTTAGAGTCCTAATAAATGTATTATTATTATTATTATTCTACAGGAGGAATCACCTGCTTGCATGGAAGCAGGAATAGCTGAATTGGGCGGCCTGGACTGCTGAGAAGCAAAGCACTTTGTCAGGTAGGTGGAAAGCAGGCTGGGGCTTCTCTGTCTCCTTTATGTTTCTGAGCAGGTAAGTGGCATGACTCAGCAGGTACTGGGAGGTACTATGTGTTCTCAACATAGTACCCAAACCTGACCAATAATAGAATTTCATGGAGAGTTTAAAAACATTCCTACCTCAGCCACTAACTTTCTTTAGCCGCTACTCTGGTTAAGGATCTGATTCAATAGGGCTTCAGGACATGGAGAAAAAAAAAATCCTAGGTGATTCTGATGACCAGTAAGGTTTAGAGACTTGTTCTGGAATATATTCCTGCCCAAAAGTCCGATGGTTTGAAACATTTCCATATTGTTTGAGAGGGGGAGTATAAAATTAGAACTGGGGGTGTCCTAAGTCATCTTAACCACTGTGAAGGAATAACTTTTGTGGAACTGTCTAGATTACATGAACCTTATCACATACATTGTAAAGCCTGCGTCTTGATTTCTGTGACAAAATTTTCATCAAGGTAAAGGAGCAAAGCTCACCAGTACCTTGTTCAAGTAATAGTACGATGCTCCATCCCAAGCACTAACCAAACTGTTCCTTTAACTGGGAATCGTTATTACATTAAATTAAAATGATTAGGCATGCTTTTCTCTTCTTCGTAGCCCCTCCTTAGCTTCTGTTATTGAAGGCATATTAATAACTACCCCTCTAGGATGCAACCTCTGAGCATTCTGATGAGAAAGAACATGAGATGATGGGCCCTTAGGACTGTGAGCTGAGAATGGCCATTAGAATCCTAACATTAAGTCAGCCCGTGGAGAGAATGGGAATTAGAATTCTGATGGGAGATGGCTTGAGGGGATCAACCAAATCTAAGATTCTAGTAGTGATTTATTACATATTACTGTAATTGAAACCTTAATTTTGCAATTTATAATTGAGTTTGGGAGTATTGAAAATTTAGAGAGAGGGAAGAGATGAGAAAGGCTTGGGGAAGCCAGAGGACGTGAGCACAACACAAGCCCAGGTAGAAGATGAAGAGGATGGAGACAGAGAGTAAGAAGGTTGTTAAGGGAGAACAATACCCAAGATAACAATTGTCTCCTTCAGCCGTGTATGGTCCTTGCTGGACAATTCAACGTTTATGGTCCTTGCTGGACAATTCCCACCCCAACGTTTCCCTGCCACTGGTTACTATTTCACCCTGGTAAAAGGGAGAACTAAACTAGTTTCTTGAGGTAGTCTCAAGATGACTTAAGTAGAAGTCTAGGAGATGGCTTAGATTATAGCCGAGAAAATACATACATGTATCAGATCCCAGCTTTGTCCTGTATTACGTAGATGCTTCACTGGGGGCCGAGCTCACGGAACTTTTGCGAACAATCTGGAGTTTAGAGGGTGTCTTCCTCACTCATTTTTGGGAGTTTGAGTCCTGTCTGTGCTGTTTATCGTGTGTGTGTTGCATTTGTTTTTTTGAATTGAGTTCCTGTTGGAGCAAAATTGGCTTATTGCTGTGAAGAGGTTTGATTTTTGGTTTTGCTGCACTTAGAGAAAACAAATGAAACCTAAGAATTAAGCTTCTTGGTTCTAGGTGAACTAGATTTATCTTATACCTTCTCAGAATGAAGAGGCTTTACTGCTAGGGAATAAGTGACTATAAATCCTCCTAGCTTGTCATTCCCCCAACTTTAACCTCCACCCCTACTCCCACTGGGTTATTTTGAGGCATTTGAAGTAAATCTCGGATGTCATTTCATTTCTGCTGTAAGTATTTCAGCATGTGTCTCTAAAAGATATGGATTCTTTTTAAAAACGTAACTTTGGTTTGGATTAAGTGACTAGCAAAGTAAAGAGGTATACTTGCAAAACAAAACATAGCAACAATACCTTAATAGTACTCAAAAGTATTGATAAAGATTCCTTGATATGATCAAATATCTAATCAGGTTTAATTTCCTCCATTTTTTGATTTTGCTGATTAGTTCGCTGAGATGTTGCTGAACAAATTCTTTTATTCCCTGTACATCCTGTAAGCTGGATATTAGCTCTAGAAGTTTAATCTGACTTGGCTTGATTTTTTTGGCAAGACACTTTGTAGGTTATATAATTCCAAGCTTATATAATTCCACTGGAAAGCATATGATGGTAGCAGGCATTGACTAGGAGATTGTTCATTTTTGACTGCCCCTCAACTTAACTATCAAGCTGTACGCACCTTGGTCATACCTCATATACATACCCTCTCCTTTGTACTATTTTAACTGATTAGGAAATGGTTACTTGGTTGTAAGCTTGTCTCACAGAAGGTTCCATTAACCTTCAATATATGTAAGTAACCTTTTCTCAATTCCCACCTGTGGTGATATTGCTAGTTGTCTGTTCAACTACCATCTGTCTCACCTGTTTAATGCACAGACAGAGCTTACTTCCTGTTAAAGAGTCTGGCCACTTTTTCCAAAGTGCGTGGTTTCTGGGAAACTCTTTCCTTCTTTATGAGGATTATTGTCATCTTTGGTTTTTTATATGAGGTGTGAGGTTGTTATTTGGTGTTCAGTGGCCATCTTCTGACCATAGGGAATAAGCTTAAGGATTAACACCAATGTGTCCAGGACGATGGGATGGAAATGTGGGCAACCTTGCAAATGCCATGCCTCCAGACTTCTTATGTGAGATTATATAAAAGGTGTATTTAAACCATTTTCAGTTGATCATTTGCAGCTATAAATAACACACCAAGTATATGCAAATAAATTTCTTTTGTGTTTCTGTTCACTATTTAAAGCCCCGATATAGGGGGGAAAACCCCTATAAACTTTGATCTTGAGTCAAAGTCTTTGTTAACCACACTAATAGAGCTAAAATGATGATACAGATAGCACAAATCATTGAATCATCAAAATTAACTTGTTTTGATGTCATATTTTAAATAAAATCAGTTTTTGATTATATACAAATTGAAAAAGCACATAGCAACTTAAAAGTAGAGATAAAGGGCTAAACCTTCTGTGTTGGTGGTAAGAATTGGAGTTGAAATATTTTCCCAAGTCTCATCCTCAAAGCACATAACCAAGAGTTGACTTTGAATGTTGGCAACAAAGGGAAACTTTTCTCCTATTAACATTATGCTGGACATAATATTCGTATTAAGTGGGAGAATTGGAATTTCTGAATCCCCTCCTTTGCAAGAAGACAATTTCCAGCATTCAAATTGAATGCACAAAGTTAGCAGGCAGTGATGAGGATTTAATTTTTTTAAAAAGGTATGATGTTTGAAATCTAAGAAGCAGCTATAGAACTGAAAAAAGCAAAGGATAGCTGATGATCTGTCTTGTGCTTGTTCCTGGTTCTATTTTTTTTAATTGATAAATAACATGATGCTCCTGCTTGTATTTTGCATTCCCAGACTGTTAGAAGCGAAGTTTTATTGTTTTTCGGTCAGTTGTAGATTGCACCTTTGTCCTTGCGAACAAGGTGGTGACAGTGAGTGGTGTCATGAAACCCTTGGTAACAAACCTCCTTTGTGCTGTGTGAGGAAGCCCTGGCTCATAAGTGGATGACATCAGCAGGCTTCCCACCCATTCCTATGGATCCCTCAAAGTACAGAGACTCATTGTTGATAACTTTCACTCTGAACAGCTGCCGGTCTCACTGGCTTCATTCACTGTGAAGATGGTGATCATACCTCCCAGAATTCAAATAATCTGATTTCAGACCATGTGTCAGGCCATCTGCCCTTGGGTCTGTTTAGGAAAATATGATCACCTTAATTATGGCGCAACCCCTTCCAACTTCTCTGCCTGCTTGGAGGTTTTCCTCACACGTCTCATTGTTTTGGACACGTCTCAGGTGGTGTCCCTTCTCCTTTGCTAAATAAGCAGAATTACCTATGTGTTCAGTGGAAGCATCCTCCCATAGGGATCCTGCCTAGAAGGCATTTCAACATGGTCAATACTTATATACAGTAAGGCAGAGCCTACCTCCCTAGGAAAAACTACCTGATCAGAATTCTGAGTAAGTTAAATGTCCATTAGCACAATAAAATTCAAAGCCTTTAAAACTGCATAATGTGATGCATTTAAGCAGGTGAGCATAGCTTATCTTGGAAAAGTCACTGAAAGGAAGAAGGCAGGGTCAGGGTTCAGCTTTGGAGATAGGTAAGAGCAAAGAGCAACATTTGAGCCCACTGGGGGCAGGCTCGCTGGTTACAAGTGGTGGATCAGGCAGCAGTGCCTGGTGGATGGGCCAGGCACATGAAATGCGCTCAGGAGATACTTGCCAAACTGCATTGACACATAACTTTTACTTGAATCTACTGTTTGCTACCCCGGATACATGCACTTGCAACCATCTTTCTGGTTCCGAGTCTCAAAGCAGTCTGAAATGCCATAAAGAATGTTTGTACTTAAGGATAATTTTTCATGGAGGTAGGACTTTGATCTTCTGAAAATTTTTAAATCTGATTATGTAGCCAGAATATTAGAAATAAAGTTTAGAAGAGGACAGACAGTTCTTGGATATAAGGAGATTGGTAATGGCTTGGGACAGGTGAATAGATATATTTATCTGGTTCTGTGAGCCTTACCCCTTTTTATAACTTCCAGGTATTTTATAGACACATTTTTCTATTCAGTAGTCAAGCTGTAAACAGACTGAATCTTGATAGTCATGTTTCTAAAAAAGGAGGGGAAAAGAGAAAAAAGAATCACTGCCATCATTATCCTAATGGAAATACCTTTTTTGTCTTTGGAAGCACTGGCCCAAAGCTGTGGACCATCACTGGGCCTTCACTCCACTTTCAATCCATCCTGACTCTGGGCTTCCTGTAGGTCTGTCCCTCATATGTAACTGTGGTACTCTCAGAGGAAACTCTACCCATTGTTTCCTTAACTGAATCCCATGGTTTTTTTTTTTTTTTACATAAAATTGTAGGTGCCCAGTAGCTATTTGTTGGGTAAGTAAAACAACAAGTGGTGTTTAGCAATATTGGTGAGTGGTGTAGCTTTTCCTTCACGCTCACAAGTTCCCTGGGCCCAGGATTGAATCTCGCCCACCTAGATGTCTCAGCATACATATGGACACACTAAGTGTTTATGTCTGAGTAAGCAGAGCACGGACCGCGTTCACGAACACCATGGGAGACTGCGCTGTTAACTTTACCCCCGTCACCAGTGTTGCCTACTGAGCAACAGAAATGTTCTCCCAGGTCCTCTCAGGATCTCGCAGGTTCATGGTAATAGGTGGGAAAGGACCAGAGAGGTTTTTAAGCCAAACTCTTCCTTTTATTGGAAAAGCCCCTGATGCTGGAAAAGACTGAAGGAAAAAGAAGGGGATGGCAGAGATTGAGAGGGTTGGATGGCCTCACCGGCTCAGCAGACATCAGTCTGAGCAAACTGTGGGAGACAGTGGAGGACAGAGGAACCTGGCATGCTGTGGTCCACAGGGCCGCAAAGAGTCAGACACGACTTAGAGACCAAACAACAACTTCATTTTATAAGTGAAAAAAACTGGGTCTGGAGAGGTGGAGCAACTTACGCAAGAATCATATATAGCTAGTCTTTGGCAAAACCAGGAAGAATCTGAGTCTCCTTGAAAGTCATTTTTCTTCCAGAAATATTTTAAAGCTTTATGTTAAAGATCCTCATTTTATAGCTATATATATGCCATCAAATAGTTATAATCAATTACTCCTCAAGGAAACTCTAAAAGCTTTTAGCTAATTATTTCCCATTTGACACATTTCAGGATGTCAAATAGTTCTTACATCAAGATAAAATACATGACAAGTTGCAAAGAAGAGCCATAAAAAGATAGAAAACTTTAAAGGAGTTATCCAAAAAACTGGTAACATGACTCCAATCCTTTGGGTACATTCAAGGTAAAAGGATGGGCCTCTGAGGAGGGCTTAATAAATAGTACCTATCTTCCTCACCTGATTCTGAACAAATTGAGAAACAACAGGAAAGGTAGCAGACAGAGGTCAAAATATCACCTTTTTTACTGAAAGAAGCTGAGTGGAAAGCAGAACTTAGCATAGCAGCCAAGTGGGCTGTTAACTGAACCCCACCTTCTGGGGTTCAGGACCACCTTCTGGGCAGAACCAGTAATGCCCGAGGGCAGGACCATTGCTAAGAGGAAGAAGGGCCAGGCTAAGCTTTCCCAGTGAGTGAATAGTGTTGGAAAGTGGTGCCAGGAAGATTCCAGGATGTTACAGCTGGTGCTGGATTCAGCTATTCCCCATAATAAAACGGGGATTGCAGATGGGGAAGGAAAATATGCGATGAGGTTTCTCTGGAGGAAGATAATCTGAAAGCCCCTCCCACTGCAAAGTTGCTTTTTCCTGGAAAAGGCTTCTTTCACAGAGCTTTACATACACCTCGTGCAGCTTGGAGGGTGCTGGTGGCTGGGGTTTGGCTCCCGCTTGTAAACTGAAAAGGAAAGAATTCTAACAGCGGGAACAAAGGAGAAGTGGCTGGACTGAGTGGGCCAGTGTTGGCAGAGAGAGAAGTAGGAGGAGCGAGGCGGGGTGGTGAGGATGAAGAGAGGGAGGGAGACAAGAAACTGTGTTACTGTCCAATAGGGCCACCTAGAGGGGCTTTCAGGCTTTTGAAGGGATAAGCTGGAGTTTTGACCCAGAGCTAAGGAAGTTTTAGCTGATCTAGGAGAAGGCAATGGCACCCCACTCCAGTACTCTCGCCTGGAAAATCCCATGGACAGAGGAGCCTGGTCGGCTGCAGTCCATGCGGTCGCTGAGGGTCGGACACGACTGAGCGACTTCACTTTCACTTTTCACTTTCCTGCATTGGAGAAGGAAATGGCAACCCACTCCAGTGTTCTTGCCTGGAGAATCCCAGGGATGGGGGAGCCTGGTGGGCTGCCGTCTATGGGGTTGCACAGAGTCGCACACGACTGAAGCAACTTAGCGGCAGGGAAGCTCAGGTGAGAAAAGGATGGTGGGTATCTGAAGCTCCCCTTGAGAGCTCCCCACACCACAAAGAGGCAACTTTCAATACACTAGCTTAGCCCCCAAATAGAAAAGCCAGTTAATTAAGAACCCTCACCCCCATCCTCCTTTACTTCTTCCTTTTCCCACTTTGACCCTAAAACAACCATATTTAATGAAATGGGGCAGATAATTGGAAACAGTAGGTAGAAAAAAGGAAAAGATGGACCTTGCCCCTGTCCCTGGCTTCCTGACTGCCTGATGCCCCAGAGAATAAAGGGAAAAGTTTCGCTTTTAAATCTGATTCCGGGATTTGGTTATTACACAGGATTGGTTCTTCTCACTTATTAATTGAGACTGTCAGAGACTTAAAGTGGCTGTAGGACTTGTTACCTAGGAGTGATTTAAAACCAGTCCTAGCATAGGGTTATGGAGGTCTTCATCCAGGGGCAGGGAAAGTACATTCCTTCACTGGAAAATTTTAAAAGTGACAATGGAAATAAAAAAAGTTGCTTTCTCCTTTGAGAAGATTAGTTTCTCCTTCAGACTGAACAGCCTGTTGACCTTACTTTGTTGGTTTTTATTTCTCTTGCCCACCAGCACGGGATTGTGGGTGGTGTCTCTACATTTACCAGGGCGTCCCTGGTGGCTCAGACGGTGAAGCGTCTGAATGCAATGCTGGAAACCTGGGTTGATCCCTGGGTCAGGAAGATCCCCTGGAGAAGGCAATGGCGCCCCACTCCAGTACTCTTGCCTGGAAAATCCCATGGACGGAGGAGCCTGGTAGGCTACAGTCCATGGGGTCGCAGAGAGTCAGAAACTGCTGAGAGACTTCACTTTCCTTTCCTTTCCTACATTTGAAAAAATGCTGCCTAAACCAGTATTTGGGACACTGAGAACCCTGGAAACTCCAGCTAACCAAGGGCCCCCTCCTACTGATGGCACGTACCGCATCTTCCCCAGGTGGCAGGGCACACGCGCGGCAACATGGGGCTACTTCTCTAATGAGTTATGAACTCAAGCAGGAAAATGACCAACGTGTTAGTCAGTAACAGTGGTCTTTCCATGCTCTCTTCTCTTCAGAGCACTCTGCCGGCAAATAGCACTGCTAATTAAATCTGTTGGTGAGTAAACTCAGTCCTGCCCAAAGTCTGGAAGAGGAGGCCAGCTTGAGTTTTTACCACGATCTTCCAACACCCTTTGTTATTTGATCAGAATAGTTTCCCTCTAAGATATTAATGATTCCTAGGATTGCTTTAAAAAGTTTCTTTATTATACATGAAGTGATTGAAAACTGCCAATCATGAATCTGGCAATCCCCTCTCATGAGCTTAAAGACTGTTCTGATTACAATAATTACATTTTTATGAATATCCTACCTAGACAGTAACAATTTTACTGTGTCAGACTATACCACACAAAGATACATCAATTTCATCTGCAAGGAAAAATAGATCCTAATAGCTCAGTTATATTTATATGATAGTCAAACATCAAGATGCAATGTAAGTACTTCAACTGAAAGAATTCTGATCATTATTTAACCTTGAGATGGTGATTAAGGGTAAAGGCTTGTCAGCTTTCATGAATTATTTTTTTCATGATTTTTGCTGTTTTGATTTGATTTTTAAAACTCTGTAATTTAACACTTTTAACATTTGGATTCTACCCCCACCCTCCATGATATGTGGACAAGGCAACAGCAATAAAAGATTAATAGTTATGATTGATGGTCAGAGGATTAGGTAATTGTAAGACGTAATTATGTTTCAGGAACAACAGTGCCATGCCACCTGGTTTTCTTCTTGCCTAAGTTTCTTCAACCATGATGCAAATAATGGACACAGTGTTCAGGTTTGATGCTATAAATACATATTATTTTAATGTAAGGAAAAAACTGTTCCATTATTACAGACAGTCAACAGTGCTGGTCGAAGTGTACTCTGAGAACCAGTAGCATCAAGGGTCACCTAGAAGTCAGTTAGAAATGTAAATTCTCCCGCCCCAGATTTGTTGCGTCAGAATCTTTGGCTGTGGGGCACAGGACTCTGTCTTAACAAGTTCTCCAGGTGATTCTCTGAGGTTCAAGAACTGCTGCTTTAGCATCTTGTAGCTGTTTCCTTTGACTACAGTGAAACACTGCCAGGTATGGAGGGGTGATCCCAGCAGCACCGACAGTGTTCCCTGTTAACTGTGGCCATGTCCATTCCAGGGGAACGTAAGTGAACAAGCTCTTCTGGTCAAATTCCTCTTAAGTGGGTTTTTTCTTCTCTTCAAATCCCCAGATGTCACAAACCATAGGTTCTTCCTGTTACCACTTGTTAGTTCATCCTCCCTGGTAGAGGTATGTTTGTGATCCCTTTCTTACGTCAAAAGCTTTCCGCCACCCTGAACCTCTGCTGATCCTTTTCCCTTTGTTACAAAAATTTAACACCCAACATGATGCTCTTTATATTTCTTATGGCAGTAGCTGCACTATATATTTTTATAGCACTGTTAGTCAAAACTATTTACCAGAACGCACCAGAAAATGCTATGCGGAAAGGCCACACACTGTAAGCACACTTAATTCAAGAAAACACCGAAGAACATGCTTAGTATGAATGCTGATGCAAACTCACCAGGACTGTGCAGGGATGTCAGTAACAGTTTTTCTTTGACTGAGAGATTAAGGAAATGTATTGCAGAGTTTGGTAATAGATGACAGAGGGGGAGGGAGGAAGGGAAAGAGTTTGAGAGAGAGAGAATTTTGTAATAAAAAAGTATTTCCAACACTAATAGTATTCTAATGAATCAACATGCGTGGGGCAGTGTTAAATGGAATAAATGAGTATGACGAAAGTGAATGGCATCTTATGGTTTAATCTTCATATTACTTTATAAAAATACATTCTTATATATATGAGTGTATGCTTTTAAAGACCCAAATCTAAATCCTGAATGTGCATCAGAATGACCCTGAAGCTTGTCAGAACTACAGATTTCCATGCTTGCTATGGCAGCACAAATACTAATATTCAAGCCTACAGAGAAAATTAGCATAGCCCCTGTGCAAGGATGCCATGAAGATTCATGAAGCATTCCATATTTTTAAAAAAATTTTCTGGGTTCCAAGAGACTTTTATTTTGGTCGCCTGGAGTCCAGGAGTCTGTGTATAAAAACCAGTCTAGGTGATTCTAGTGCAGGTGCTCCTTAACTTTCATTTTGAGAAACATTGCAAAGCTCACTCAGAAAGAGGGAAACCTTTTGATTTGTGATTGCGAGGCAGTAAGGCTCAACCAGTGTCACAGTATCTTTGGATCCCCGTGATGCATTAAGTTAAGCTCTTGACTAGCACATGCTTTCTGTCTAGTTCTAGAGTTATTTGTGCACTTGCCTCCACCCCCAAAAAACTGTAAGCTCCCTGAGACACAGGAATTATGTGGTATACTGACATTTGTATCTTCAGCTAGACTCACACCCTGCCTTCTCCTTATTGAGAAGATGCTCAATAATTTGTCAAATGAAGGAAGACACTAAGGGTTAAAATGCAATTCAATAAGTGTGATTGAAACGGATCCTTCCACCCCCAGCTTTTGAGACCTTCGAGTCAGGTCTCTGTGTCTCAGCCGTGCATTTGTTATGTGGGAGGTCAGTTTCTTCTTCCTTCCTAGGGCTGCTTTGGGGTAAAATGATGTGATGTATGTGAAAATTCTTTGAAATTGCAGAGCCCCTTGCTTCAGGTTTTTGGAGTATGACTGTCTTTTTTTCCCTCTAAACTTCATTTTTCCTGTGAACGAGCGCAACTAATATGACTGAGACAAAGAACACAGCATTCACTTCTGGCAATTATGGGAAAGCAAATCCTATTATTTGAAATTTGAAAGAACCACCTGGCTTTTCCAACTTCAATACTAAAAATTGTAATATAAATAGAATAACTACCTCACAAATAATGGGGAATACAAAGGAAGGGAAATATGCTGGGGAGCAAATGAACTATTCACACTGGTGTTTGATTCTGAGACGGGACTTTCAGAATCTGAGTGTAATGAAGTGATCTCTGAACTTTAGTGGCTCCCCTAAGATCACCTTAAAAGGAAACAGTTGTCCGATAAGATAAGCTGAAAAGTACAAGTATGTAACATCTCTTTCAAAACCTTAAGATAGAGATTATGATTACTCCTCAAGCTATAAAGAACCAAAGAGTTGAAAGAAACTAGGCATGGCACCCCACTCCAGTGCTCTGGCCTGCCCTATATATGAGGTCTTGATTCTATGATTTCAAATTGAATCTAATAATTTTTTTGATTACTGAAGCAACAGGAATTTCCATTTCCCAGGCCTGTGAAGTATGATGGACTGACAGCACATGAAGTGACCCCTGTCTAGAGTCTGCTTTACATTTCTGATACAGAAATTCTGCTATAATAATGTATAGTTGTTAATCCCCTTCTGGTCAGTTTGGTTCCAGTTAATTTGGGATTATTATATAAATATCTACTTCTGCTAATAGTGGCTACCACTTATTGAGTACTTAGAATAAGTCAGGCTAAGTATATGGTCTCATTTAATGCATTTATTAATATTATAAGATAGTTTCTCACTTTCTAGATAAGGAAACTGAACCTTAGAGCAATTAAGTGACTTGAAGGAAGAGATGAAAGCAGATTTTCCTAATCTCTTAACCATTATACTATATTAAGGTGTGTATACAAACACACAGCAGATAATTTAAAAAGCTGTCAAAGCTGGAGACAAGATGGCAGGTAGAAGGACTTGAGTTCACCTTCTCTCATGATAACACCAAAGTCACAACTGGCTGCTGAACCACCACTGACAAAAAAAGATTCAAACCTACCAATAAAGACATTCCACCCCAAAGAAGCCACAACAAGATGGTAGGGGGGTACTTTTGTGATATAGTCAAATCCCATATTTGCCAAGTGGGTGATCTACAAACTGTAAAATAATTATATTGCTGAGGATCTCCCACAGGAGTGAGAGTTCTGAGTGTCAGGCTCCCCAGCCTAGAGGTCTGGCACTGGAAAGAGGAGCCCCAGGAGCGCTTGGCTTTGAAATAGGCTAGGCTTGAGTGCACAAGCTCCACAGGACTGAGAGAAACAGAGATTCTACTTAGAGGGCTCACACAAGCTTTCACTCTGGGACCCGGGGCAAAGCAATGACCCCATAGAAGCCTGGACCAGACCTACTTGTGAGTCTCCTGAGGAGGCAGCAGTCAGCTGTGGTTTTCTGCGGAGGCAAGGACACTGGTGGCAGATGTGCCAGGGAATGCTCATCTGCATGAACTCTCCTGGAGGTTGCCATTTTGGCACTGAGATCTGGTCCCACCCAACAGCCTGCAGGCTCCAATGCTGGGACACCTCAGGCTAAACAACCAACAAGGCTGGAACACAGCCCCACCCATCAGCAGACAGGCTGCCTGAAGTCATCCTGAGCCAACAGCTGCCAATAAACACACCCCTTAACATGGCCCTGCCCATCAGAGTGACAAGACCCCGTTCCACCCACCAGTGGACAGGCACCAGTCCCTCCCACCAGGAAGCTCGCACAAGCCCCTGGACCAAATTCACCCATTAGAGGGCAGACTCCACAACTAAAAAGAATGACAATTCTGTAGCATGAAGAATGGAGACCACAAACACAGAAAGTTAGGCAAAATGACACAGTAGAGAAATATGTTCTAGATGAAGGAACAAGATAAAACCCCAGAAGAACTCTAAGTGAAGTGGAAACAGGCAATCTACCTGAAAAAGAATTCAGAGTATTGACAGTAAAGATAACCCAAGATCTCGGAAAAAGAAGGGAGGCACAGACTAAGAGGACACAAGAAATGTTTAATGAAGGGCTAGAAGATTTAAAGAACAAATACAATAACTGAAATGAAAATTATATTGGAAGGAATCAATAACAGGATAAATGAGCAGAAGAATGAATAAGTGAGCTGGAAGATCGGTGGAAATCACAGCAGGTGAACAAAATAACGAAAAAAGACTGAAAAAAAGTGAGGACAATCTAAGAGACGTCTGGGACAACATTAAATTCAGCAATATTCACATTATGGGGGCCCCAGGAAGAGAAGAGAAACAGAAAGGGCCTGAGAAAATATTTGAAAAAGATAATAGTCAAAAACTTCCCTAACATGAGAAAGGAAATAGTCACTCAAGTCCAGGAAGCCCTGAGAGTTCCATATGGGATAAACCCAAGGAGGAATATACTGAGACACATATTAATCAAATTGACCAAAGTTAAAGACAAAGAAAATATTAAAAGCAACAAAGGAAAAGCAAAAGATAATAGACAAAGTAATCTCCATAAGGTTATCAGCTGATTTCCCAGCAGAAATTCTGCAGGCCAGAAGGGAGTGGCTAGATATATTTAAAGTGATGAAAGGGAAAAACCTACAGTCAAGAATACTCTGCCTATCAAGACCCTTGTACGGATTTGACAGAGAAAATCAAAAACTTTACAAATAAGCAAAAGCTAAGAGAATTCAGCACCATCAAACCAGCTTCACAACAAATGCTGCAGAAACTTCTCTAAAAACCTTGCTGGTATCAAGTGTTTATAAAGACATGGAGCAAGAGGATGTCACATGCAGTGCAGCACAGTAGAAATGAGCGCAACACCTATTAAAACTGATCAGTCAATTCTATTCCTACACACTTATGGACACTAGCAAAATTCTTGCCCATGTACACCAGCAGACGAAAATACAGTTTATAATAGCATTATTTGTAACAAATAAAAAGACAAAAACAACCTGAAATTTCCATTAACAGTGAAATAAATAAACAAAATGTGATATAATTTTAGCGTGGACTACCAAATAGCTGTGGACAGCAAGTAGCATGAACAAGTCTCAGTAATGCTGAGGGGGGATAAAGTACATCCCTGAAAAATATATTCCAGCAGTCAGGAAAAGATGAAATTTTGAAAACTGAGGAGTAAGTTAGACAAAGAGAAGAAAGGACATTGCAGTCATGGAGACAAGGAACAGCAAGAGCCATTTAGGAACTGCAGATGCATGACACCTCCACTGACGCATGTGTCCCTGACACGGAATTCTGATATACCTGAATTCACTTCTGGATACTTTTGAACCATGAGAAATTCTATAAGTGAATTAACGGCTTCTTTGGAATAGTTGTAGGAGAAGAGTGAGGTTGGAAAGTCAATAAAAGATAAAGCAGTTAGAAAAGAAATAGAGATGATTACAATTAATTCCTCTCTAGGAACCTAGGTGGGGGAAATTAAATCTTGTGGTTCTGCCTGCCCTCCAGTAGCATCCTAAAGAGGAACAGAGCAAAGGTCAATGTCAGTCATGTTTCGGTGTCAAGATTACCAAGATTAAAGGTAGCTACACTAACCTGGGGGCTTCCCTAGTGGCTCAGATGGTAAAGAATCCACCTGCAATGCAGGAGACCCGGATTCGATCCCTGGGTTGGGAAGATCCTCTGGAGGAGGAAATGGCAACCCACTCCAGTATTCTTGCATGGAGAATTCCATGGACAGAAGAGCCCGTACAGTCCATGGGACCGCAAAGAGTTGGATACGACTGCATGACTAACACACACACACTAACCTGAAGATTGGAAGCTATACTAACCTGGAGATTGAAGAGAGATTTTTAAAGTCAAAGACATCTAAAGCTTTTCTCTGTGCTTTTTCCACCTCAAGCACTTAAGTTATCATGTCTGAGATCACAATGGGAATGATCAATGGTGTTTTTAAAAGAAAATATGTGTGTCCAGAAAGAAAGGTTACTATAGTAACTTAGTACTCAAGTTATTGAAGCTATAAACTCAGAAACTCAGTTTTTACGACTACTTAAATTCAGTTTGTAAATCTTGCTTCTTTTTTCCCCTAAGAAATAGCATAACTGTCCAAAAACAAACAAAAACCAAACAAACAAAACCCCTATTGGGCTTCCTAAATTTCCACTGGCCTTTCCTTATTTATCAGTGTCAGTGATAATCTTTGTAATTACATCTTCCATTCCTTCCACCACCCATTATTTACCTCAGAGTAGAGGCGTTTGCCTCAGGTAAACAGACAACAAATTTTGACTAAGATGCAAGTTCTCAGGAAATACAAGGAGCTTAGAAAGTGGATTGCATTAAATATTTACTTACTCTATGGACCTTCTTCTTTTTTCAGTTTGTCCTTCTTTACCAGAGTATAAAGCAGAAATCAGACACTTGTTTTTTCACTTATATTTACATAGACAGTACTTAAAATAAAACCCACCAGATGACAGTCTTACCATTCTGCTTTTATTTATTGTCTGGCTAATTTACAAAGACGCAGATATCTAGGGTAGGTTCTACCCCACCATATAAGCGATCCTGATGACACAGGTATCAAAATGTGCATGTTTATATAGTGCAGTGGTATGAAAAACATTTTCTTGAAAACATTTACAGTCCCTCACTATAAATAGGGAGAAATTAATTTCATCATGCCAGAAAATTCGGGGCACTTTAACAGTCATCACATTTCTGCTACTAAAATAACAAAATTGGTATTACAAGTTAAAATATAAAGGCCTAACAGTTTTTACAAATATGCAAATAATCTGCTACTTAGACATAAAAAGTCAATTTCTCTCAAATCACCAAGTAAGGCACCATTGGATTAAACATTTTTCTTGGTTTTTACTAAATAAAATGCATACCGAAATAAATACTGAACACTGAACTTTAATACTGTAATACATTTTCATATAAAATGACATGTAAATGTTAAAATACTGTATTGCATCTTGAATACATTTATCTGGAAATTTTATGGGAAAAAAACATACGTAACCTCTGGTTTCAGGAAAGGACATATTAATTTCTGTTCTCTGCTATAGTTAAAGATTTTAGCATAGAATTTACTCATTTGGACACAATTAGGTTTCTAAATTTCAAAGAAAGGGTATACATGTATTAATGGAATATTCACTTAAAAATACATTTAAAAACATCTCTATCCTGGATGAATAGCAACTCTGAGCTGTGACCCTGTTTCACACTTTAGGATGGTACCTGCAAAGTTGGAATATATAGAGAAACTGGCTATTCTTACTATCCCTTACAAAATTCAGACCCATTTGTTTGGAGTCAGACTTTTCTCTGCCGTATTTGCTAGGAGAGTTCAACTCCATCTTTTCTGAAGTGGGTCAACACGCTTTTATCATAGGGATTTTTACCAACTATTGATATCTGATCAGAGAATTCAAAATAAAATGATGCCATATTATCAAAATATTAGAGATTAAAAGCTTTTTTCTGAAAATACTTTACCAAGTTTGTTACACCTTGATTTTTGTTATTCCTTGATTTTCTTTGGGGAAAGGGCCCCAAGTGAATGTATGAAAGACAAACGGAATGGCAGAGGAGAAGTGGGGAAAAACCCAAGTTTTCTAATGTATTAATAAGCCCAGGACTTTGGCAAGGAAAGTTATAAAAATACAATATACTCAAATGGGCAACTTCATAATTTATTAGACATCCCATTTATTAGAATTCTAAGTTCTTTTGATTTTATAAAAATGAAACAATTATTCTATAAATATGAATGCTTCTTTCAAATTTTTCTTTGGATTGATTTCTTGTTAGCATCTCCTAGGAATACATGAACAATACACTGAAACCATGATACAAAGTTTAGGTAGATATACATATACATATATAGCTGTGAACTTTTAAAAAATAAGTAATGGTAATTTTAAACATAATCAACTATATAAAACATCTAAATGGAAATAATTTTTTCCAAGTCTATAGCTAGATTTAAAAGTCCCAGTAAAGTTTTGTAAACAAAATCATACAAAAAAGGCAAGGCTGGCTCATCCCTATGGTCCTCTGGGGGATCTTTATTTGCATAGATCCAAGGCAAATGATTCTCCCAGATAGATTCAAAACAAGTTCCCTCCAATTTCCAGCAGCAATCTCTTTCTCTCAACCCCATAAGCATCAGATTTCGAATTTTAGAGTTTTGCCCATCAATTAAAATCTGTTCCCTTCTTCCACACTTCTGATTTGCTACCTTCCCCTGACTTTCCCCCACAGCTATGGAACCTATGAGCCTCCTGCCCTAAGAAACAAGTTGGGCTGGAGAGGAGTGAAGCCACTTGAAATGCACAAGGCAGGAGGCCAATCAACAGGTGAGCTCAAGGAAGCTGGTTCTCAGCTAGAGAGCCCTAACTGGCTTTCAGTTTCTTTTCAATGGCTTTTATTCCACATGACTGTAAACCCTTTTAGATCAATTTCTGACCTTGGTACTGTGACGCAACACTTGTATACATATTTCTAGGGAAGAGGGAAAATAAGGGAGCAAAATCTAAGGAAAACGATTTGCCAAACAAGGGTCCTAACTTTATTTTTAGCTACCTCTTGAATTGCTATAGCTCATCTGGCCTTTTCTGTTTTTGAAACAAGAGGTGTTTGCACCAGGCTCCATCTTACAGATCTGCACTGTCTAACATGGTAGCCACCAACCATGTGTGGCTACTGAGCACTTGAAATGTGACACATCCAAATGGAGATGTGTTTCAAGTGTAAAGTACACACTGGAGTTTGAAGACTTAGTACCAAAAAATATATATATATAAAATATTTCATTAAAATTGTTATACTGACTGCAAGTTGAAATGATATTTTGGATATTAGGGTTAAATAAAATATATTAAAATTAATTTCACCTATTTTCCTGTTTTATGTTGCTACTAGAAATTTTAAAACTGTATATCTGGTTCACATTATATTTCTATTGAACAGCTCTGTCCCAGGGCTTACCTCAGACTGCCCAAGACTGGACATCTTGTAACTGCAAATATTTTATGTGAGCAACTTGTTTAGGTGGTCTGTGGTTCACAGAAACAGACAGGAGGCCAAACATGCAAAAAAGGCATGGAAACAAACAACTCTCAGGGACCTTAATATTGTGGTTTATAGCAAAAAAGCAGTGAACGTTTGAATTTGGTTGGTTGAAAGCTGGGACACAATTTCATCGCTGCCTACTTGTCACAAAAGCGTGTTGATCCCCAAAGCAGCCAACAGGCTGTAGCTGAAGCAAGCAATAGCTTTAAGGATATACACAATATAAAAAGCGAGGTGCATACCTTTACTGCATACGCACCCTACACACACACATTTCCACATCACCTCGCTTCTTCCCTATTGCCACTAGGAAAGGAACAAGGGAGGACAGAGGAGGAGGGTGCGTGACTTGGACAGCAATGACAGAAGGAGCTCTGGGGCTTGAGTGCAGAAGAGCAGGCGAGGATCACCTCGGGATGGGAGGCAGGGGTGGAGCACCCCTCTCTCTTCGGTTAGATCCACCTTGATGAAAAATTAGACAAAATACAAACTTTGGTTAGGAAACTTATGTTGGCACTGTAAAACTCAAGAATGGCTGCAAAAGTACCCACTATCCACTGCTTACCCATGATCAAGGCTGTAAACAACGAGCGCACATGCGTGAGAAATGAAAGGGAGAAGCGGGTAAGGACCTGGACAAATTTTACTAGAGAAGGAGGACCTGCCACTAAACTTGTGGGAAGTTAAAGTTCTTTAAAAATTACTTTTTTTTTCCTCATCACAAACTTAGTATATGTAATTATACATATATATATTATAGATTGAGAAAATATGGATGAGAAAAACAAAACAAAAATTCATTAATGCTTGTACCACCTGGAGAGAACCTATAATGTTATGTGTATATCTGTTCTTTTTCCTTCCAAAAGCAGGATCATTTGAACATTTTTCAGTCATTCTTTATAAATACAATTATTAATGACATATTGCATTTTATTATAGAAGTATACTATAGTTAATCTAATCAGTTCCCTTTTGTTGGACATTCAGTTATCTTCTCCATTTCTAAATACTGCTTTTTTGATAGCAGCCGTCCTAATGAATGTAAAGTGTATTTCACTGTACTTTGATTTGTGTTTTCTTAACGGTTAGTGGTGGGATGACGCCACGATGGTGGAGTAGACAGACGTGTGCTCATCTTCTCCTGCCAAGAGCTCCAAAATTACAACTCGCTGCTGAATAACCACTGACAGGAGAATGTTGGATCCCCCCCAAAAAAGTTACTTCAGTATTCTTGCCATGATAACCCCATGAACAGTATGAAAAGGCAAAAAGATAGGACACTGAAAGATGAACTCCCCAGGTCTGTAGGTGCCCGATATGCTACTGGAGATCAGTGGAGAAATAACTCCAGAAAGAATGAAGGGATGGAGCCAAAGCAAAAGCAACACCCAGCTGTGGATGTGATTGATGATGGAAATACAGTCCGATGCTGTCAAGAGCAATATTGCATAGGAACGTGGAATGTTAGGTCCATGAATCAAGGTAAATTGGAAATGGTCAAACAAGAGATGGCAAGAGTGAACGTCAACATTTTAGGAATCAGTGAACTAAAATGGACTGGAATGGGTGAATTTAACTCAGGTGACCATTATATCTACTACTGTGGGCAAGAATCCCTTAGAAGAAATGGAATAGCCATCATAGTCAACAAGAGAGTCTGAAATGCAGTATTTGGATGCAATCTCAAATATGACAGAATGATCTCTGTTCATTTCCAAGGCAAACCATTCAATATCACAGTAATCCAAGTCTATACTCCAACCAGTAATGCTGAAGAAGCTGAAGTTGAACAGCTCTACGAAGACATACAAGATTTTCTAGAATTCACAGCTCTATGAAGACCTACAAGACTTTCTAGAATTAACACCCAAAAAAGATGTCCTTTTCATTATAGGGGACTAGAATGCAAAAGTAGGAAGTCAAGAGATACCTGGAGTAACAGGCAAATTTGTCCTTGGAGTATAAAACGAAGCAGGGCAAAGACTAATAGAGTTTTGCCAAGAGAATGCACTGGTCATAGCAAACACCCTCTTTCAACAACACAAGAGAAGACTCTACACATGGACATCACCAGATGGTCAATACTGAAATCAGACTGATTATATTCTTTGCAGCAAAAGATGGAGAAGCTCTATACAGTCAGCAGAAACAAGACCGGGACCTGACTGTGGCTCAGATTATGAACTCCTTATTGCCAAATTCAGACTTAAATTGAAGAAAGTAGGGAAAACCACTAGACCATTCAGTTATGACCTAAATCAAATCCCTTACAATTATACAGTGGAAGTGACAAATAGATTCAAGAGATTAGATATGATAGAATGCCTGAAGAACTATGGATGAGGTTCGTGACGTTGTACAGAAGGCAGTGATCAAGACCATCACCAAGAAAAAGAAATGCAAAAAGGCAAAAGGTTGTTTGAGGAGGCCTTACAAATAGCTGAGAAAAGAAGAGCAAAAGGCAAAGGAGAAAAGGAACAATATACCCATCTGAATGCAAAGTTCCAAAGAATAGCAAGGAGAGATAGGAAAGTCTTCATAAGTAAGCAATGCAAAGAAATAGAGGAAAAACTATAGAATGGGAAAGACTAGAGAGCTCTTCAAGAAAATTAGAGATACCAAGGGAACATTTCATGCAAAGATGGGCTCAATAAAGGACAGAAATGGTATGGACCTAACAGAAGCAGAGGATATTAACAAGACATGGCAAGAATACACAGAAGAACTGTACAAAAAAGATCTTCATGACCCAGATAACCATGATGGTGTGATCACTCATCTATAGCCAGACATCCTGGTATGTGAAGTCAAGTGGGCCTTAGGAAGCATCACTGTGAACAAAGCTAGTGGAGGTGATGGAATTCCAGTTGAGCTATTTCAAATCCTAAAAGATGATGCTGTGAAAGTGCTGCATTCAATATGCCAGCAAATTTGGAATACTCAGTAGTGACCACAGGACTGGAAAAGGTCAGTTTTCATTCCAATCCCAAAGAAAGGCAATGCCAAAGAATGCTCAAATGCGCAAATGCACTCATTTCACATGCTAGTAAAGTAATGCTCAAAATTCTCCAAGCCAGGCTTCAGCAATATACGAACTGTGAACTTCCAGATGTTCAAGCTGGATTTTTTTTTTTTTTTCAAGCTGGATTTAGATGTTCAACCAGAGATCAAATTTCCAACAGCCACTGGATCATAGAATAAGCAAGAGAGTTCCAGAAAAACATCTATTTCTGCTTAATTGACTATGCCTAAGCCTTTGACTGTGTGGATCATAACAACTCTGGAAAATTCTGAAAGAGATGGGAATACCTGACTACCTGACCTGCATCCTGGGAAATCTGTGTGCAGGTCAAGAAGCAACAGTTAGAACTGGACATGGAATAACAGACTGGTTCCAAATTGGGAAAGGAGTATGTCAAAGCTGTATATAGTTATCCTGCTTATTTAACTTATATGCAGAATACATCATGAGAAATGCTGGGTTGGATGAAGCACAGGCTGGAATCAAGAGTGCCGGGAGAAATATCAATAACCGCAGATACGCAGATGACACCACCTTTATGGCAGAAAATGAAGAACTAAGAGCCTCTTGATGAATGTGAAAGAGGAGAGTGAAAAAGTTGGCGTAAAACTCAACATTCAGAAAAGTAAGATCATGGCATCTGGTCCTATCACTTCATGGCAAATAGATGGGGAAATCACAGAAACAGTGAGAGACTTTATTTTGGGGGGCTCCAAAGTCACTGCAGATGGTAACTGCAGCCATGAAATTAAAAGATGTTTGCTCCTTGGAAGAAAAGCTATGACCAACCTATATAGCAAATAAAAAAGCAGAGATATTACTTTGCCAACAAAGGTCTGTCTAGTCAAAGCTATGATTTTTCCAGTAGTCATGTATGGATGTGAGAGTTGGACTATAAAGAAAGCTGACCACCGAAGAATTGATGCTTTGAACTGTGGTGTTGGAGAAGACTCTTGAGAGTCCCTTGGACTGCAAGGAGATCAAATCAATCAATCCTAAAGGAAATCAGTCCTGAATATTTATTGGAAGGACTGATGTTAAAGCTGGAACTCCAATAGTTTGGCCACCTGATGCGAAGAATTGACTCACTGGAAAAGACCCTGATGCTGGGAAAGATTGAAGTCAGGAGGAGAAGGGGACGACAGAGGATGAGATGGTTGGTTGGCATCACTGACTCTATGGACATGAGTTTGGGTAAGCTCCGGGAGTTGGTGATGGACAGGGAAGCCTGGCATGCTGCAGTCCATGGGGTCACAAAGAGTCGGACGCAACTGAGAGACTGAACTGAACTGAATGATTAGTGATGTTGAACATCTTTTCATGTGCTTATTAGCAATCTGTATATCTTCTTTCAAGAAATATCTATTCAAATATTCAACTCATTTTAAAAATTGGGGTTTGTTGTTGAGGTGTAGGAATTCTTTATATATTCTAGACATTAATCTTTTATCAGTATATGATTTGCAAATATTTTATCTAATTTCATGGGTTGTCTCTTCTCTGTCTTGATGGTGTTGTTTTATTTATTTATTTATTTATTGATGGTGTTGTTTTAAAAACTATGCATATCTGTGGCCTATTAGCACACCATAACTTGGTTTAAAATCCATTCAGAACTAAAAAGTTCATTTGTCCCATGCACATTTTTGAGGATCTTACAGGTGTCAGGCATATAGCCAGGTGCTCAGATGCTGTGAGAAGGTCAATCAGGGACTCGTGTCAACTAGGTAGGTCTGCTGCGGCCACTGTTTTTAGACTCAGGTGGGCTGGCACTGACAGATTCCTCAGCAGGCAGCTATTTTTCTGACAGAAACCAAAATAGCCCACTGAGGGATTTCTGAGTTAGGACAAATCTCTGACCAAGGGGAGGAGTTACAGGAAAACACTGGCAGTCCATTACCTCACCTCTTCCTCTTTCTATCCCAATCAGGTCTTTTTTTTGGGCAGGGACCTGAAGAAAGACTGCCTAGATGTAAGCCAGCCATCTGTCACGAAGCCCTGACCATCAATTGAAAACACCACAAATGGTTAGCACATCGAGGGCTGGCCTTGTGCAGAGCTGCAAGTAGGTTGTGCTATTTAGGGCTGTCTGGGTGCCCTACCAGGGCAGCTCTGCTTGGAGGCAGAGGCAGGTTCAGGAGCAGGGTAAAACCACTCCACGGCACTTTGTGTTAGAGATATGATCAGTTATATTATAAAATATTAAACATGCTTAATGCTAGAAATATTAAAGGTACAAGAACATTTTTTTGAAAAATTGGTGAAATTAATTCACCAGTTTAAGACATATTTTTAAATGCCTGCTGTATTTCAAGCTCTGTGCCACTTGCGGAAGATGCAGTAGTGAGCAGGGACATAGTTCCAGTCCTCAAGTTGCAGATAGTCATGAAGACAGGAGGCTGGGGGAAGGAATGTGTTCAGCTATTAAATTAAAAATCTAGAGGGGCTGGAGAGGATGGTTCTGTTACTGACTTAAATATATAAATAGCACAGATAAGGTGGGGTGAGGAGAGAGCAAACTCAATATTTGTCACACGTGAAGACTTTTTTGCCAAAAATTTCAATCACCAACTCCTGCATGATAATTTGATTACAGTTATGCCTCTTTTATTAGGCATTATCTAGAATTCAGTATTCCACATTACTTTTTATAGGACTTAAACTGGTCTTTTCAGTAAAATATTCTGTTTACTTTTGGCATTTTTTCTTAGGGAAAATTTTCTAATTCTTTGAGTTCTTCAACAGAGGCACAAGACAGAATTTGTCCATTTTTAATAACCCACTAGACGTATCTAGCGGGGAAGGCAATGGCACCCCACTCCAGTACTCTTGCCTGGAAAATCCCATGGATGAAGAAGCCTGGTAGGCTGCAGTCCATGGGGTTGCTGAGAGTCGGACACAACTGAGAGACTTCACTTTCACTTTTCACTTTCATGCATTGGAGAAGGAAATGGCAACCCACTCCAGTGTTCTTGCCTGGAGAATCCCAGGGACGGGGGAGCCTGGTGGGCTGCCATCTATGGGGTCACACAGAGTCGGACATGACTGAAGCAACTTAGCAGCAGCAGCAGCAGCAGCAGCAGCAGCAGCAGCAGCAGCAGACATATCTGGTGTTGTCTGGTGATACCTAGCACAGCTCTGTCCCTAGCTCCTCCTTTGACCCAAGACTGCCACCTATCATCTCCCCAAAGTCAGTGATTTTGCTTCTAACCAACCTTGACTTCAGCTGATACTAATCTGCTCTAAGGCTGGGAACCAACCAAACCAAAATTAAGAACTATGTATTAAGAAAGAGTCAGTAGGCTCAGAGTATGTGAAGGAGTTCTGCTGGACAGTAAGCACAAGGCTAGGGATACATGACAGCTGTTTGACATGCTCACACACTTTTTCTCCACACATTTGTGGCTTGGGAGTTTGGTTCTGAAGTTAACATTGTTATAAGACAGAGCCCCATCAAAGATATATGTATATTTCATGCTAATTCTTCCTTAGCGGTATACATTTTTTGTTAAAAAAAATCTAAATGTCCAATAATGGTAAACTAAATTATTATATGCTGAGTTAATGGAATCCTGTAAAATAAAAACCACAGGATAAAATAGGGAAGTATTTACTTAGCTGCTACTAAGTCACTTCAGTTGTGTCCGACTCTGTGCAACTCCATAGACGGCAGCCCACCAGGCTCCCCCGTCCCTGGGATTCTCCAGGCAAGAACACTGGAGTGGGTTGCCATTTCCTTCTCCAATGCAGGAAAGTGAAAAATGAAAGTGAAGTCGCTCAGTCGTATCCGACTCTTAGCAACCCCATGGACTGCAGCCTACCAGGCTCCTCCATCCATGGGATTTTCCAGGCAAGAGTACTGGAGTGGGGTGCCATTGCTTCCATCACTCAAAACCCATATTCTATAATATAATCAGAATTAGATAGATAAAAATTAAAGAGAACCTGGTAAAATGAAAATATCTGTTATGTACAGAGATTATAGGCATACTTAAAATTTTCATGTAATACTCTGTAAATTTATATTTAAAAGATTAAAATAGTTACAGTGAGTTTTTTAAATAACTAACGAGACATTCTGCCAGTCTCAAAACTAGTAGGAATAGAAGAGATTCTAATTGTGCCATATTTAGGAAGATCAAAATGGGGAAAGATTGTCCAAATAAGCAAAATAATAAAATTTAACCTACTGGCAAACTAAAGGTATTTTGAACTTATAATGACACATTAAAATAATCACTTCTCATATGCATTCTGGATGTCTCCATTTTCCTCAGTGAATGTAGAAAAGTTTACTAGAATTTAAATGGTTCCAAATCCAGGAGTAATTTCTCTGAAATCTCCCCACTTCAGACCAGAGACCTGGATTTCCTACACAATCCTCAGTTGCGTATGACCCAGGCTACTCAAGTATGAAGCCATCTAAAAGCCCTTGTAGAAATACTCACTCCGGCTTTCATTTCTCGCCAGTTTACTGGGATAACTTTTGGTTGTTGGTACATATGGCTCTGGAGGTGGCAAATCAGAAATCGGATGGAAGTAGAATCTGCTTTCCCACTCATCTGAGGGAGAGAAACAAACAGTATCTTCAGTAACAGACAATCTGCTCTGAAGACTAATATAATGAAAGACACAGAATGAAATAGAACAGCAGAGATCACATCTGGTTTTACATCTAGAAGTTTAGAGAAAACCCCAAAATGCTACCAATGTCACTGATTACCACAGTGATAAAATGTACTGGTCTGCAAATCAAACCAAAGACAGATCCAAGTGACTTTAACTAGAGTGACTAGGACTCAGCCAGTTCCTCTCAGGAGATGGGGGCTGGGGTTTGGGATACTTTTCTTAATTATTCCTCCACCAGTGGAAGCAGTAACTGATAACAATGGTAGGGATAAGCCGCTCAATACCTGCAGGCCATTAGGCCTCAAACCCACAGCAAACTGTTCAGAAAGGTAGGTAATAAGAAAGCAAGCTACAAAAATGGTTCTTTTCAGAATTCTAGAATCTTTGGAAAGTTAACCAAAATGAGACTCAGACAAGGAACAGAGAATAATGATCTGCCTTTTTGCAAGAAAAAGGTGATTACTGTTTTTCATTTGAAATCATAGTGGGCCCTAGAATGCTTAGATTAGTGCTGTGCAATGTGGTAACAATGGAGGTCACACAAACAAGAAATGTTCATGCAAACATACAAACACACCTGCCACTCAACTGCTGCCCCATTATAGCTTCCCAGGAGCTGGGACCACATCTTACCTTCACATGGAGAATCTTGGAAGCCATTTCTAATTGATGTTGATGGTGGAGGTGGGGGAGGTGCCCCAGTGCCAGGCCTTTCGGGAGGAAGAGGAGGCCGGGGCCCACTTCTGGGACTAGAATCTATTCCACTCCTGGACGGCAACTGAGGGGTGGCAGGCAGGGCCCGAGATGTGCTGCCATTTCTGTTCATTGGAGGAGGTGGTGGGAGAGGGCCTGGAGCCAAAGAAAAATGACATTTAGTGCTATACCTTACATACTATGTTACTATTATCATCAACATGCAGTTACTGAGTGCCTGCTGGATACATGCCCCTTTACTTGAGAAAATAGAGAAATGGTGGAGACTTCCTAGGAGCTTCAGCCAAGAAATGAGGCACATATAAACACAAAAATGCACAAATGTACACACATGTGGAACAAATGCACACTGACGGCTAACTGGCTATTTGGCTTTGAGTCAGTATTGAGATTGGAGATGATGTAGTTGAGAACAGGTAGTCATTTGTTTATACTGACAACTGTGTACTTTAAAAACATTTAAAATTCCTTATAAACAGCTATTGAACTAGTTTCTGTGACATACTACTTATTAAGTAAATGTTTTAAAAACAAGATAGTTATGAACTTATTTTAGGTCTCCAGAGGAATTAACTTTTTAAATGCAGAGTATTATTGCTAATTATACAAGCATGTTTCTGTGATGCTTATGATCTATTTCCAGACAGAAGAGGGATCAGGAAACCAAATATCAGTCATCCTGAGATGAGCAGGAGTTCCTTCTCGGTTCTTCCTCTTAATCTGGGGAGGCAGATTAACACAGTGAGTGACAGTCAGCTAATCAATGTGCATGGTTATCAATGCTACTGCAGGACACTGACCCCACACAGGCTGATTATCCTATGGAACTTGATTTCCTGTCTACAAAAGAGCACCTTTCTCACTGCACTGTTGCCAGAAATAGTCAAAACGCATATAAAAGGAACTTGAGCATTTCTCATGCAAATCAAAATGGCCTTAGTAGTTATGCCTGATTTTCAGCACTGTGTTCCACTAGCATGATGCTGACATTTTATGTAAACACAACATCTTATGGTGCTATAAGTATAAATATCTTTTGTTAACTACAGAGTCAAAATCCAACTAGAGGACCTTATACTGAATGACCCACCCATGGAAGATATTCCTGCCTGGAAGTCTTGGCTCAGATCCTTAATGGAGGTGGGAGGCACACCCAGCCCTGGTTCATCTCAAGGAGTCTTCAGTGCCCCACCTGGCAGGGTTTATTTATTGCCCCATCTGCTTCTCAAAGCTGGAGTCCCAGTCAGTATAAACAGATTCATTGTGGGAAGAAGTGGCTCATATGCTGTGGGTTTAAAAGCAGTGGTAGTACTACCTCATACTGTCACTACGTGCAAACTAGACTTCCAATACTATGGGGCCTGGTACTGCGCAACCTCAGCAACCCCAGTATCTCTCTTTAAAAGTAACTGTTCATGTTCCTAACTGCCCAACCTTTTAGCCCCTAGCTACAAACCTAGGCGAGCATAACAGAAAAGAAAACAGATTTCTATTTCCTGTTGGCAGCATAATAAAAATGATCACTGACTCTTGGGAGTTCCTTGGACTGCAAGGAGATCCAACCAGTCCATCCTAAAGGAAATCAGTCCTGAATATTCATTGGAAGACTGATGCTGAAGCCGCAACTCCAATACTTTGGCCACCTGAGGTGAAGAACTGACTCATCTGAAAAGACCCTGATGCTGGGAAAGACTGAAGGCAGGAGGAGAAGGGGACGTCAGAGGACGAGACGGTTGGATGGCATCACTGACTCAATGGACATGAGTTTGAATAAACTCCAGGAGTTGGAGATGGACAGGAAGGCTTGATGTGCTGCAGTCGATGGGGTCGCAAAGAGTCAGACAAGACTGAGCAACTGAACTGAACTACATGCAGGGAAATAAGAAAACTACTCTATACATTTGTCTCATTTAATTCTGATGATAACCCTGAGGAGTGTCAGGATAGCAGGCAAGGCCTCAGAGATACTGGAAGATTAAAGACCTCAAGTCAGGAGGCTAGTGAGTGGAAGAATAGGATATGACTCCATTCTGTCAAATTCTAAAGCACTCCCTTAACAATGAAGCCAAACCTCCTCTGACAATATAGATGGCCCTTGACGACTTCTCATAGGTTCCCCGTGGAAACGTAAATTGGTGGGAATTTTTAGAGGCCTATTTGGCAATACCTATGAAATCCATAGTTTGCTACGCGTATCCATTGTCCTAGAAATTCCATTCCTAGAAATTTTTCCAAAAGAAATACACAGAGGTGTGCACACATATTTAGCTCTAAGAATGTATCCCTGCATTATCTGCAATAGCAAAACTCTAGAGATGGCCTGTATGATCACATGACTAATAAATAAGCCAAGGTACTCATGTGGGATTTAATATTATGCAGCCATTAAAAGTCAGGTTGTAAAAGAACAGTTAATAATATCAAGAAAATGTTAGTGAGATATTGTTAAAGAAAATTAGCCAACAATGTATGTAGTGTGATACTGATTTTGCAAACTTTTATATACATGCATTTAAAAAAGACAGGGTATCTAAAAAATGTTACATCTAAATGTTGGTGATGGCAGAATTATAGATGATTTTTATTTCCTTTTATTCTTTTATGCATTTCTATAATAAATAGGTATGACTTATGTAATTGAAAGAAACAACAAATATATATCACTGCCTATCCTACTTTGGGGAATATTTAATCTGTTGATTCAGTCATTTGGTAGAAGAAAATAGCTCCTCAACCATGTTGGGGGTTTTGGATAATGAGAAAACAACACACTTCATTCATCTGACTGTTGTTCTTATTTGTTCACTGAAGCATCTGTAATGAGATGACACAGTGTCTAGATTGAATAGACTAGCCACTTTTTGTATCTGTAGCTGACTCTCCCTGGCAAAGTGGTTTGAAGGAGTGGTTCTCAAACTTTGTGACACCTTACAGTCACTGGGGAGCTCCCTCATATCCTGGTGCCCAGTTTTCAACCCAGACAAATGAAACAAGAAACCCTGGGGGTACAAACCCAGGTATCATCAATTTTAAAGCTCACCAGGTGATTCCAGTATGTGGTCAAGTTTGAGGATTACTGGTGAAAAAATGGTGTTTATTAGGTTCTTGACGTCAGAGCATGAAAAGTCAGCTTCTCACAGAGAAAAAGGTACCCCATTTCCAAATGGTTAAATTTAAAAATGAGATAATTCTTTTGAATCTGTCAATAACCAACAGAAAACAAAAAAGCACCTATCACAAGTAGGAGAGAGATACAAACTCCTCATATACTGTGAAGGTTCTGCCCTTAGATCCAGGTTTCTCCACCCTGGGTGTGGGCACAGATGGACTTCAGTAGGTCCTCAACCTATGAAACAGCAGGCAAATTGAGTTTATGCTTATGAGCATTTTTATGGAGAGAAGGCGGCCTTATAGGCCTTATACCTTTATCTAACTCTCCAAGGGATCTCTGTGCCCAAGATATGAACAGATAGCAAAATGGACTCTGCTGCTGCTGCTGCTGCTGCTAAGTCGCTTCAGTGGTGTCCGACTCTGTGCGACCCCAGAGACAGCAGCCCACCAGGCTCCCCCATCCCTGAGATTCTCCGGGCAAGAATACTGGAGTGGGTTGCCATTTCCTTCTCCAATGCATCAAAGTGAAAAGTGAAAGAGAAGTCGCTCAGGTGTGTCCGACTCCTAGCGACCTCATGGACTGCAGCCCACCAGGCTCCTCCGTCCATGGGATTTTCCAGGCAAGAGTACTGGAGTGGGGTGCCATTGCCTTCTCCAAAAATGGACTCTACTATGTGTCTTTACTGAGCATGGAAGTGGCCTCAAAGCTTGACCAATGAAGAGATGTACTACAGAAGTTCACTTGCTCTTAAACAACTGCCCTTCTTGGAATAATGGGCCCTCCTGCTGGAGATGGGAATTTAGTTCCCATTAAGACAGCAGAAATTCCCTTCCAGGAGAGGAGGCAGAACCTCAGATGGAAGGTGAGTTGCCTATTCTTAATTTAACTCACTTGGGATCATTTCACTTCATTAGTTACTCAGTCACCTCACTTAAAACATGGACAGAAATATTGGCCTGCGCCTCAGAGGTTTAGGGGAGGTCAAGAGAAAATCACATGGACTATGTGTCTTCAAAGGTCAGAGCAGTCTGAGGGTTCACTGAAGCCCTTGTCGGGCGCCCCTCCCCTGAGCTTGCTGGTGACGTGTGGGCTGGCTGGGAGGCAGGGGAGCGGCTCACCGCGGTCGGGTCTGGCCATACCTGATCTGCCCGGTGGGTCCCTCACCGGAGGAGGGGGTCTCTCAGCGGGCGGGGGCGGAAGAGGGCCTGACCGTCCTGGTGAAGGTAAGGGAGGCGCCGACGATGACAGGGACAAGTTCCTCTGCGGGAGCCTCGGGATTTCGTCGCCACTGCCGCTGGACACGGGGGGCAGCGGGGGAGGGCCCGGCCGGCTGGGGGGCGGAGGCGGCGGGGCCTGCGAGGAGGAGGAAGGCCGCGGGGTGGACGGCACCGGGGGCTTGCTGTTCTGAGGGGGAGGCGGCGGCACAGACTCCCTGTGGATGGAGGGCCTGTTGCCCACCGGAGGAGGCGGAGGAGGGGGCTTGTCATCCAAGGCCCTGCTCGGAGTAGGAGGCAGGGGAGGCCTAGTGGAGAAAGGCGTGGAGGAGCCTGAGGGGGTGTGACGGATGGAGCCTCCTCCGAAAGCAGCACCGCGGTTTCCGGGGAAAGGGGGAGGGGTCAGCCCAGGACTGGGCTGCCGGGGAGCCCCCGGCACTAGGGGGGTCCCCCGGTTGTGCAGACTTGACTGACTGGGTCTTGGAGTATTAGGCACTGGAGGGGGGATGATATCAGGCTTTGCGCCCACTTCGGGTCTCGGGGGAGGCATTCGGTTCCTCTGAGGATCTGGGGGTCCGCTTCTGTGGCCTGCAGGAGGCACAGGGAACCTCCCTGGGCCGCTTGGGGGTGTGAAAGGTTTGGCGGATGTGGCTCTTCCTCCTGGTGGCAAGATTGGGGGTCGGCTTCCTCCAGAATCTGAAGAACAGGAAAAAAGCCGGAAAGTTAGGAACCTGAAAGGAAATCAGAGAATTAGAGTATATTGCCAGCTACTGGAAGCCCTTTCCCAGATGCTGTAAACTATAGGCAACTATGATTTATATAAATGGGGCTTCAGTGTGTCCTTCCTGGAGGCAGAGGAATAGGTCACAGCTCTCTGTTTTTCTTCTAGTCCCAGATTCTACAACCCATCAACTTTCAAAGGGATTCTGGAGCACTCTCTGGGAATTCTGGATGGACAAAAACCAGGATGATGTTGGTAAGAGTTCTGGAGAGATCACTGTTCATTACAAGAGGTCAAGAACAGAATGGGACTGCTATTGGTGGTTTCTGCTAAGGATTTTCTTTTCTCCCCATCACTATCCCAGTCCCCCAACCCTGTATCTCATGTTTGAAAAATAATTTAGCCATCTTAGGTGAAGTTATCCCAATATAAGTTTCTATATGGGAAGGCTTACCTAGCCCATTTGTTAAAGAAATGTGCAAGAGAGGATGGGAAAAATATAATGGAAAAATTATGGCTGAAATAAGAAACTGTAAAGGAAAAAAGCTGTTAAAGTTTAATTGAAAGAGCTGACACCAGGAAGTGGTCTTAATCTGGAAACAAGTAGGCAATTATACAGTTTTTTCCCTAGTAGGTCGTTCCACTTCAATAATATAGGACAGAACCACCCTACTACATAATTAATGTTCGACTGCTTTGGTTCAGCAAAGGGCAGAACTAAAGAGGAACCAAAGTTATGGAAAAATTCAAATCACTACTGCAGAGTCTCTTGCAACCCAAACTCATTCTTCAAAAAATGCTTAGCCTGGAAACTCCTACCAGTTTAAACATGCACCAATTATTTATTGAGTACCTGCTATACTATAAACCAACCATTATTCTAGATGCTAGAGGCAGAGGAGTAAACAAAATAGAAACAATCCAGTTCTCTTGTAGTTTATGTTCTTACGGAGATGAACAAAAACCCGGTAAACATAAATATTTTCAGATCATTATAAGTACTAAAAATAAACTAAAATAGGCTGATGACATGAAGAGTGCTAGAGAGGCCAGGATAGGTGGACATGGCTGGGGATGGCTCCTCTGGGGATGTGACATTTGAGCTAAGGCCAGCCATGGAAAGGAGGAAGAGAGGTGCTTCAGTTGGAGTGTCAGCAGGTACAGAGACCCTGAGGTGGAAGTAAGCTTAAGTTAAAAAACCAAGGCTCATATGCCAGGGACACAGTGAGCACAGAGGAGAACACTGTCAAATGCAGCCTGAGTGGTCAGCAGAAGCCGGGTGATTAAGAGCCTTGTAGGCCAAAAGGAGTTCAGATTTCACCCAGAAGTCCAATGAGAAACATTTGGCTGGATTTATACAATGGAGTAATGTGAACTCTAGAGAGAATTTTTTGTTTTGACTTTAGCACTAGAAATTAGCTATATTTTCCTTGGCTGTGTGGTATGTTTCTATGTCACCAACTTGTGATAAGTTTTATCTTCAAAGTTTGGATGAAAGTGAAAAAAAGTGAAAGTCGCTCGGTTGTGTCAGACTCTTTGCAACCCATGGACTATACAGTCCAGGGAATTCTCCAGGCCAGAATACAGGAGTGGGTAGCCTTTCCCTTCTCCGAGCGATATTCCCAACCCAGGGATTGAATCCAGGTCTCCCACATTGCAGGTGGATTCTTTACCAGCTGGGCAACAAGGGAAGCCCAAGAATACCAGAGAGAGTGGGTAGCCTATCCTTTCTCCAGCGGATCTTCCCGACCCAGAAATTGAACCAGGGTCTCCTGCACTGCAGGTGGATTCTTTACCCACTGAGCTACCAGGGAAGCCCTAAAGGTACAGTTATTATCCATAGCTACATCTACATGTAGGACCCAATATGCAAATTGTATGCTGTGAAAGTATATACTTCTGGTACACCATTTTGTGCATTAACTTCAATTCCATCTTCATTTAATTATTTTACTTCCAGTTGTCTCTGGCCTAAATTTCCTCACTTACTATTAGAGTACTGAACGTATGCATATGTCTGCTGCCTCAAAACCTTTCAGTAGGTTTTAAATATACAAATTCTAAATGCAGGCCTAGCAAGATAAAATCTCTTATATTAGTGAGTCTCCCTCTAGATTTTGACAATCCAAAACTAACATAGTCAGCTAACTCTGAGGATTCAGTGCCTTTATCTTCATGTGAATGTGAGAATTTCCCAGTGACATTTTAAAAGACCATGGAATTAAAAATAAAATTCTTCTAGCACAGTAAACATTAAAAAATAAAATTTCATGGAAAACTTTCTTGAGTTTCTGTCACAATCAGGGAAGAGCCTCACGCACTCTGTAAGGTTTTTAATTTAGGCATGACCAGGTTCAGTTTTCTTTCTGCCATTCTGTTCACAGACATTACTATAGGACCCATTTCCATGGCTTCCTGCAGAGAATACTAGAATCGCTGGCCCTGAAATGGCAAATGTCTGCCAGGCAAAATGCCCTTCTAGATTTTTGTGAGATATGTAATTATATTCTATAAGACATGCTCCACTGTGTGTTTGAAAAGAGACTCACAAGTATTTACTCCACTAGACAGCTAGGTCAGACTACCTCACAAAGAAAGCTGAATCTGCCATGTCACCAGACAGAGTTTCCATGATTTTTCTCTCATTTGCTCCTTCCTTTTCTTTCCAATCTAGCTCACCCTTTAGAAAAGTACAAAAAAGTACAAGTTTCCCCAAGGACACTGGGCAAATATTTAACAGCTAGATGGAGCTGTCTGATCCTGATTTAAAAAGAAAAAACGATGCTAAATAGAGTCCCTCTTATAAAACGGTGTTAGCGTTTCAAGCAATCTAAAATGTTTTAAAGGGCATAGTGCCTTAGAGGGGATGCCAAATCTCAAACCGCCAGATTGTGCCTTAGTCTTCGGTTACTAAGGGAAGAAAATGCTCTTTACCATTCTCCCTGTTGGCTGTGGATCTCAGCTTCGGCATTCCAGCCTGGAACAGTCCTCCCAAACCGGGTGGTCCACCTCCTCCAAAACTTCCACCACCTCCGCCGCCGCCACCTCCGCCGTAGCCGCCGCCACCTCCGCCATAGCTGCCGCCGCCACCACCACCACCAGCAGCTCCTTTAGGTTCTGTAGAAGGAAGAAGACACATTCTTTTCACATGTATGAAGACACTGCCGGAGAACTTCACCAGTCCTGGCCCAGGTAAACAATAATGATACAGCAGGAAGCTGGCTGACCCTAAGCCCATGGTGGACAACTGCGATTTCATTAGAGGGTAGGATTTTAAGGACTCACCCTATCTCTAGCCAGAAAAGCAGAAGAGGGTTCTTTCTACTCCAGGGCTATCTCAAGCCCTGTGGTGGAAGAATTGGTAATAGATAATGTCTTTCCTCCACGTGGCTCACTGCCATATGAATTAATAATATCTATTTGCTCTGTATCAGAAGATTTGGCAAATAAAAGTATCTTAAAAGAAAGAATGTGTTAAGGGAGGAGAAGATGCAATAAAAGGTGAGAAGAAAGGAACAGGTAAAAATAGAAGAAAGTAAAATATCCCATAATTCTGCTTCATGGAAATACCTGCTGTTTTTGTATATTTTTTCCCCTGCCAGTTTTTTCACTGGATATACTTTTTTTCTTAAAATTAAGACCAAATTCACTACATAGTTTTTAGTCTGCTTTTTTCACTCAATATTGTTAGCATTTCCCATGTTATTAAATATTCTCTGAAAGCATGAGTTTAAAGGATTGCATTGTGTTTTAGAACATGAATGTGCTGTAATTTATTTAACCATTTACTTATTTGATGGCCTTTCAGGTTGATTTCAATTTTTTAATATCATAAAAAGCAACAGTAGACTTTAACATTTTAAAAATTCTTTGCAACTTGAGACAATGTAAAGATTGTTTTAGTTTGCATTTGTTGCCAAAAAAAAAAATTGTGAAAGATTCTGAAATGGGCAGACCAACAAAAAGGGAAAAGAAGAAGAAAGAAAAGGATTACCAAGTATCCAGTTAGCCTTCTGGGTCATTTCCCATTGCCTTTGAGGTAGTCTATAACTCTGTAAGTTGTAGAAAACTGAAAATAATGCGTATTTGTCCACAGAAATGCATATTAGCTGTGTTCAGTGTAATTCAACTGATTATTGACCTATTTTACACCTATTTGCAAATTCATTTCAACACTCACCTGCCTGAATACGTGTGGTACTTATAATTCTCCTTTGAATTGATAATATCATATTGGTTCCCTCATTAAATTAATGAGCTATATAAAATATTTGATATGTTTATTTTATATCCATATTAGAGCCATGATTTTACCCTCTTTAAAAAACTATCTCTTACCAATTTATGTATGTATGTTTTATGAGGCTAAGTACTGTTTAAAGTTCTACCCCTGGAAAACTTTGTTGAGTCTTTGATAAATATTACATGATATCTACAAAATAATCTGAGAGAACTGACACTTTTATGATATTTAGACTTTATGGAAACACACTATGTTTTCCCATGTGTTCTGATTCATTCAGTAAAACTTTATAATTTTCGTAATGAGAGTCACCCATACTTCTTTCAGGGTTACTTCATATACATTTTTGTTGAAATGATGAATGTTTTTGCTACTGTAGTTTGGATATGGTTATTATTGGCATCAGGAAATTTCATTTGATATCTAATAAATCACTTTGCATTTTCAAAATTAAAACTTATTAATTTTTTACCTTGGATTTTCTGAGCTTCTCTGGTGGCTCAAATGGTAAAGATTCTGCCTGCAATGCAGGAGACCTGGGTTCAATCCCTGGATCAAGAAGACCTCCTGGAGAAGGGAATGGCAACCCACTCCAGTATTCTTACCTGGAGAATCCCAGGGACAGAGAAGTCTGGTGGGCACAGTCCATGGGGTCACAAAGAGTCAGACACAGCTGAGTGACTACCACTTTCACTTTGGCTTTTCTAATAGACAAATGGTTTGCAGATCATAAAGGTTTTACCTCCTCTTTTCTAACAGTTGTATATCTTATTTCTCTTTTACATAAGAAATTACTTTGATGACTGAGTTTCCATAATAATGTTATTAATGTTTCATTAATTTAAAGATGATTTATTTTAAAATAATTATAAAGAATAAATATACATTATATATTTATCTTAAAAGTAAATTATTAATGTCACTAGTACTGTAAAACTGAGTAAATAATATTTTGCTTTTAATGAGAATTACTGTAATGTTTCAAAGTTACATATTCACTGTTGGTTTGAAATAACTTTTTTTCTTCTAAATATTCATAGTTAGCAAGGATCATTCTACTCTGGGTTTTTAAGACTATTTTTATAGCATGGAATTTTATCAAATGCCTATTTAGGATTTACTGAGATGGGAATACCAGACCACCTGACCTGCCTCTTGAGAAACCTATGTGCAGGTCAGGAAGCAACAGTTAGAACTGCACATGGAACAACAGACTGGTTCCAAATAGGAAAAGGAGTAACGTCAAGGCTGCATATTGTCACCCTGCTTATTTAACTTACATGCAGAGTACATCATGAGAAATGCTGGGCTGGAAGAAGTACAAGCTGGAATCAAGATTGCCGGGAGAAATATCAATCTTCCTCAGATATGCAGATGACACCACCCTTATGGCAGAAAGTGAAGAGGAACTAAAAAGCCTCTTGATGAAAGTGAAAGTGGAGAGTGAAAAAGTTGGCTTAAAGCTCAACATTCAGAAAACGAAGATCATGGCATCGGGTCCCATCACTTCATGGGAAATAGATGGGGAAACAGTGGAAACAGTGTCAGACTTTATTTTTCTGTGCTCCAAAATCACTGCAGATGGTGACTGCAGCCATGAAATTAAAAGATGGTAACCCCTTAGAAGAAAAGTTATGACCAACCTAGATAGCATATTCAAAAGCAGAGACATTACTTTGCTGACTTTGCCGACTAAGTCAAGGCTATGGTTTTTCCTGTGGTCATGTATGGATGTGAGAGTTGGACTGTGAAGAAGGCTGAGCACCAAAGAATTGATGCTTTTGAACTGTGGTGTTGGAGAAGACTCTTGAGAGTCCCTTGGACTGCAAGGAGATCCAACCAGTCCATTCTAAAGGAGATCAGTCCTGGGTGTTCTTTGGAAGGATGCTAAAGCTGAAACTCCAGTACTTTGGCCACCTCACGTGAAGAGTTGACTCATTGGAAAAGACTCTGATGCTGGGAGGGATTGGGGGCAGGAGGAAGAGGGAACAACAGAGGATGAGATGGCTGGATGGCATCACTGACTCGATAGACGTGAGTTTGAGTGAACTCCGGGAGATGGTGATGGACAGGGAGGCCTGGTGTGCTGTGATTCATGGGGTTGCAAAGAGTCGGACACAACTGAGCAACTGAACTGAACTGAGATCATTATATAGTTTTCCTTATTTGGTATGATGGATATATAGGCTTTCTAACATTAAAAATGAGATAAACCCTGGTCTTGGTAAATTATAAAATTATTACTTTTAATACGGTATACTACTGAACTAGAGTCTTTGGGTTTTTTAGTCAATGATCATATGTGGCCTTTCATCTATGATCATAAGTGGTCTATACGTAGTAAGGTTTCTTAACCTTGGAACTACTGACATTTTGGGTCAGATAATTCTTTGTTGTGGGTTCTCTGTTGTTATTCTCTGTAAATGTTTACAGCATCCCTGGCCTCTGCCCACTAGATGTCAGTAGGAACCCCTCCCTCAAGTTGTAATAACTAAAGATGCCATTAGGCATTGCTACATGTCCCCTGAGACATTGATACACAGCTGCCTTTGTCATGTTTTGATATTAGGATCATGTTAGTCTCATTACACCTATCAGGTAGCTTTCCTGTCTATGTTTAGGGATGATTTATATAGTGTTTGAATTAGCTATGTCTTAAAATCTGAATTTTCTGATAAAAATTATCTGGCTCTAAAGCTTTGTAGAGAAAAAGTAATTTGATAAAGTTTTCAACTTTTCCCTTGTTCATTGAGGCTTCATGAGTGATTTCTGGTAAATCTGTACTTTTCTTAAAAAATTTATTTAAGATTTCAAAATGTTTTAGCATATAACTTCATTGTAGCTTCCTTAATTTTAGAAAATCTGCTTTGAATCATTTATTTAATCTGCTTTCTGAGTTCTGTTTTATTCACTGATGTTTTCTTTTTTTCTAGATTAGATTTATTGTAAGTCTGTGTTGGCTCTGTACCTTTTCTAGGTGTAAGACTTTCTGGGATACTAATGGGAACTCTGCTAATAGAACAAACAATCTGATAATGAGCTCTCAAGAATTACTTCACATAATAAAATATATCAAATTAGAATAAGTTTCTAGAAGTGTGCGTAAAATTGCTTCCATATAAAATTTAAAATTTTTACTAATTTTAATTATTGCCAGTAATATGAATAATGTCCTTGTCATTCAAATGTCATTCACTGATGAAGGATACATTTTGGAATACTACAGTTCATAGGACACCTTTACCTGGAATTGAACAGTCAAAGAGAATGATGTACTGTTCTAACAGACATCATACATTAGCGTTCTTAACTTGGAGCATTTGTGCTGCTTTAAGATAGGGAAACTAAACTAGTTGAGGTTAGCTAACTGGCTCCAGGTCACTTTGCTAGCATTAAATTAAATTGCTGACCTTGAGGACAAGGCTGACCTCAACATGCATAACCATGGTCAACATTTTAACATAGAGCCCAGGGAGGTTCTACCTGCAAACAATACAAAACCATGGATGAACTTTGCCACTTGTGAAGTGCTTGAGACAACAGTATTAGTGTCTAACTAAGTTCATGGACAACAAGGGCATGCATTGGTTGCATCTGGTGTCCACAAAGCACAGTGCATTCTTAAACATCACTCAGCAGCTGAAAGGGAGAACCAACACTTATTTCCATTTTAATGAGAGAAGTGTATCTTGAAGAATATAATGAATTTCCACTAGTGGATTCAGAACTAGGCCCCAGACTGTCCATTCTCCTTCAACATCTAGGGAATTCACGTCTCCAGAGTCTGCGCTCCCTCTCATAGTGAGAGAACCATTGGGCTCTGTTCTGGAGGTTGGCAGTTTGCAGACGGAGTTCCTCTAGCCCCACAGCAGGCACCACGATTCAATGGCATTGGATGTAGGCTCCCCAGACAGAACTGCCCAGGCTGGGCAAGCCCCTGGGAGAACCTCGTGACAAAGATAAGGAACACTAAGGGACTGATTATATAATAACCATACCATTTTGTGAGCATTTTGACCCATTATAGATAAGAGTGTTGAAAGTCAAAGACCCCCTAGTTCCACTGAGGTGTGGTACATTCTGATATGTACCACCCTGCCCAGTAACAGAGCAGCACTCAAAAGCCTTTGTCATGACACTCCTCTTTCTACCTTCTTCCCACACCAGTGTTCTCACCTAACTCTCATCTTTCTCTTCTACCCATTAGGACTCCCTGGTAGCTCAGCTGGTAAATAATCTGCCTGCAATGCAGGAAGACCCCAGTTCAATTCCCAGGTTGAGAAGATCTGCTGGAGAAGGGGTAGGCTACCCACTCCAGTTTTCTTGGGCTTCCCTGGTGGCTCAGCTGGTAAAGAATCCACCTGCAGTGCGGGAGACCTGGGTTTGATCCTGGGGTTGGGAAGATCCCCCAGAGGAGGGAACAGCTACCCAATCCAGTATTCTGGCCTGGAGAGTTCCCTGGACTGTACAGTCCATGGGGTTGCAGAGAGTCAGACAGGACTGAGTGACTTTCACTTTCACATCTCATAATTCTCATCTTTCTCTTCTACTCATTAGACACTTTTCCTAGAAACTCTTCCTAAAGCTCTTCTAATCCTCCAGTCGGCTAAAATCCTACATCATTATTCCCTTGTCTACAAAGCTCCCTCTGGTGATTTTTGGGCAGTCTATTTTCTGTTGAGTCCAAGTGGGATCCATAGTCTAGGACAAATTCTGGGCATAGCTGGCTGGCAATGGAAATGTCTAGGAGTGCAAGGAGATAGTCTTGAGGCCTGATAATTAACTTCTGGTAGATTCTAGTCATCTGTAATGTTTCATTCTGTTGTAAATGTTAATAAGTAGCCCTGTATGGTAGGTGCTTGTTTGTTTATACATATCCTATCTTGTTCCAGAAAGTAGCTTGGATTTATGATGGATATAAGCAAAGTTGTGATCTCATTTCCTCTCTCTCCAACCTCCTAATAATCATATCTGTACACGTGAATTATACATTCCGGGCAACATAACACTCTCAAGCATTGTCTCATTTGATGCTCACAACAAACATGTGTGGGCAGTGAAACAGCTATTATCTCCATTTTACAAATGGAGACAAAAGGTTGAAGATGGTCAGCGCTTAAATCTACATCCTTTGATTCCAAGACTAGGGCTCTTTACATATTTCATGCTGCCTTTTGCTCTCTGGTAAGACAAGGGGTTAATTTCCAGAAAGTGTTGTAAAGTGTTGTGAATAATTCAGAGAATCACTGCTGTATGTGTCTTGGACAAAGAATTATTATACTGGCTTCCTGCAGCATTAGAGGGAACCCAGGCCAGAGCCATGGCCTACAATGAATGATACAGTCCCTTATTCTGCTAGCTTCACAGCTGTTGTTAACCAGAAAAAAAAAAAAAAAACAAAACCACACACAAAACTTTTTTGGTGGGAAGGGTAGGGTTGATTGTTAGGTCATAAACCACTATCTCCGTGGAAAATAACTTTTTTTTACTTACTGTCCAATATTGGTGCACTTCTGTCATTGGTGACTGTCTTCTTTAGTTTCTTTCCTTTGCTGATGTCAGAGAGCAGAGCATTTCTCCCAGCCTGCTCTGACTTACTCAAGGAAGGCTTTTCTGTATTGGCCTGAAAGGAAACCATGCAAACACGTATTCATCTTCTGAATTAACATCATGTACTACAGCACTCAATGGGAACAGCTAGAGTATTGGAAGCTTGTTATTAAGGTTCTTGGCAATAGGCTGTAAATTCTCCACAAGTTTTAGACCCGATGTCATTCTTTTTAAGATCCAGACATTTGGGAGCAGATGCAGCAATAAATTACATTCATTTTTCACGCAGGAAGAGTCAGTCCCTGATCAAAGTCTCTGAAAATTCAGACCACAATCTGGCAGTAACTGACAGAGCCAGGGTTGGGTGGCTAGAGACGAGAAGAGAATTTTAAGTCTGAGAGGAATCTGCAGGATACTGTGAGGCTTCATCCTCTAGAATGTTCTCTGAAGAATATATTCTCTTTCTTGTCTTTTGGAACTAAGCTGGTTTAAGGGGACAAGTGCCTTTAGTAAAAAGGGTCAGCTGTATTTTTTAATGCACCAAAATTTTAGAAAATAATTCCCTCTGGTTTCATTGCCAGATAATTTTTTCTTTTTAATTTAAGGCAGATTGGAGGTATAATACATATAGTTTTTACATTTTAGGTATAGTAAAATTGCTCTTTTAGTGTAAAGTCCTGTGAATTCTGCAAACATATACAATCGTGTAGCCATCAAGATCCACAACATTTCCTTTACCTCCCAAACTCCCTTCACATTCTTCTGGCCTAAGGGGTTCCTCATGTGTAATCCCTTTTTACAAATTATTTGTTTGTTAATTCTTTTCCACTATGGTTTATTACAGGATATTAAATATAGTTAACTGAATCCTTTTGAAAGCTTACCTCACAGAGGCTGCACAGTAGACAAAGGTGCTACTTTAAAACCTTTGGGTATTTTCTATGATTTCAGAATTTTTGGGAAAGCTCCTTACTGTGAAATTACGATCTTGTTTTTCCAGAATTCTTTTGAGGAGCAGGGACAATAAGAGCCCAGCAAATGGACTCAGAAGTAGGCGTGTGCCTGTGTCTGTCACACTTGGAAACTGGCTTGGTCTAGCCTGGTCCAGGCAGAGTCGTCTTCCCCAAACCCAGAGGTGCTTCTGGCAGGCCTGAGAGTCCTTCGAGGGACTCTGAAAGGCTCTGACTTCAGACATGCCAGGAAAGGCCACAGGGAGTAAACCTGGGCAAGTGTAGCTTGATACCTGACCCAGCTGTTTATTATAGTTAGAGGCAGAGGGAGAGCTCAGAAAACCCTGAAGCAGGTTAAACAGAAATCTCTGTGTTAAGCTGAAAGGGTCTTAAAATAATTAAGGTATTACTTGCTCATGATAATAACAGCTAACGTTTGCATAGCTTTTACTGTGGATCAGGAATCGTTTTTAGCATTTTCTGTATATTAGTTCATTCAGTCCTCATCAACTCTGTGAGTTTATAGAGTTAAGGAAACTAAGGCACAGGGAAGTTAAATCATCGCTTGGGTCACCCAGCTCGTAAGAGAAGGAGCTCAGATTAAAAGCCTGGCAGCCTGGCTCCAGAGCCCAAGACCTGACAGAAGGATGAACATGGGGTCCCGAATGCCTCTTCCCCAAATTGGGAAGATATTAAAGAGTGCAAACTTGCAACTAAAAGATGACTAAGCTCTGGAGATCTAACTGTAAGCCATAGTTATTAAAGTTAACAACGCTGCATTATGCACTTCAAAGCTGTTAAGAGACCAGAACTTAAATGTTCTCACCACAAAAAAGAAATAATAATTATGTAATAGAGGCATTAGCTAAAACAACAGTGGCAGTTATATTGTAATACATAACTGTATCGACTCAACATGCTGTACACCTTAAACTTACACAATGTTATATGTCAATTATATCTCAGTTGAAAAAAATAGATAAAATGCCCTTTGCCTACTGACCTCCATCCAACCCTCCTCTGAAGCAAGCCTGTTAAGAGCTTCTCGGCAGTCAGTTCCAGAAAGGCTCTTTGCATATACAGTTCACTTTTGCTAATGGGATCACCCTCTATTGCTGAAACTTGTTTTTATAACTTAACCATGCCTTGGACATCTTGGAAAGAGCTTTCTGAATTACCTATTGTCTTGAACCTAAAGATAAAAAACCTGAGGCCTAAAGAGGGTTAATCGGAGAAGGCAATGGCACCCCACTCCAGTACTCTTGCCTGGCAAATCCCGTGGATGGAGGAGCCTGGTAGGCTGCAGTCCATGGGGTCACTAGGAGTCGGACATGACTGAGCGACTTCACTTTCACTTTTCACTTTCATGCATTGGAGAAGGAAATGGCAACCCACTCCAGTGTTCTTGCCTGGAGAATCCCAGGGATGGGGGAACCTGCTGGGTTGCCGTCTCTGGGGTCACACAGAGTTGGACACGACTGAAGTGACTTAGCAGCAGCAGCAAAGAGGGTTAATAACATGTCCATGTTGGTTTTCTTCATGGTTTTGGGTCAGCAACCCTCCTTGGCCTCCTGTTCTGCCTCAAATTTTATTGATAACTCACTATTAAACCTTGAGTGTGCTAGTTATAATTTTTCAAATACACATTAAAATAAACACATGAGCATTTTTTTTTTTTAAATCAAGGCATGAACTACCCAGCAGTAGTACACAACTATAGTTTTCGGGAAATAAAAGCTAGTTCTTCTATGTTCACCAGATCAGAGCTTTTCAAACTCATTTTAGGGAAGGGTGAATTTTTAAGAAAAAAATTTCCAATCCATCATGGACCGATATTTTGTAAAATAACAATGAATTATTAAACAAAAGAATTAGTTTTAAAAAGATACACAAAATACAATCTTAGAAGAAATAGACACAACACCATTATCAGATTGCTCTAAATTACTCTAAATTTCTGTCTTTATTTTGAGGGGACTGTAACCAGGAGTTGGAGGATTACACTTGGAATAGCAATGAGCTAATTAATGGTCTGTTCTCCCAACTAGGGTCCAGCCTGAGACGGGCTAGAAAGAAGCCTGGAAGCCTGGGCAAAAGACTCTCTCTGAGCTTCAGTTTCCCCGAGTGAAGAGTGAAGGCATCGCATGCTAGGGGGTACTTCTGGGAGCCTTTCCGATGACTGCATGGAGGGCTGATTGGAAGAGGCTTCCTGGAAGAGGGTGCACTAACTTCCAGGACATGTCCATCATGGGGCGGACGGGCCCAGAGAATACATTCCTTCGGAAAGTACGCATGGAAACGTGAGGATGGACTTAAAGGGCAAAATAAGGGTGTGGGGGAGGATGGCATGGGAGATGGGGCTTATTTGTCCAAAACAGAGTGGGAAGAAAGATGGGGAGAGGCAGAGAAAAAGAAATGAGTGAATCTGGAGGACACATTAATGGATGCATTTTCAGATAGATGGGCAGACCTGGGTTTCTGGACTATCCTGCCCAGATGGTAAAGGCCGGAAGCTGAGTCCATTTGAATGGAAAAAGGGCAAACTGGGCATAATTGGTCCTGTGAACCTGTCCTGGGCCAGCATGTTTGAATGAATAGGATATGTCTCCCTTGACAGACGAGGTGGAGCAAACCTAACTAATCCACATTCTGCATGTGTTCTATGCATTGTATGAGACTTCAGACTACAAAACATTTTTTCTGCTGTATCTCAGCATCTGGCTTACTCCAGCACCTGGAGGGCTTACCATATCATTCATATTTAAGCCAGAACATAAACCCACTGAAAACTAACACATGAGTGCCAGGTTTGAGTCTGTTTAGCTTGCTTCACGCATGGATCATAGATGGGGAGAGCCACTCACCAGAGCAAACGTGGGCGGTGGCGGGGGCGCTGGAGGGGGTGGGACGGGCATCTTGAACAGTTAGCTTTCAACAGTCTGGCTGACAAATCTGTAAAACAAAACAGAGAGAAACAAAGCACCGTCACATGTTGGATGTCTCAATAATTCTCTGCCCTAATCTTCCTTCCCCTTTCACCTCAAAGGGACAGTCTGAGTTTCTATAAGAGGCGGGATTCCTTTACAACGTGGCTAGGATGTTACTCTTCTGGAAGGATGCAGCCGGAGAAGATTCTCAGCCAGAGTGCCCGGAGATACTGCGAGCAAAGTGCAGTGCCACAGGCTGCTTAATCTCACCACCACCAAAGCAGGTCGGGGAAGGCTCCTGGCCTGCAGCCCGAGGAAGCCGGGAGGTTATCAGGGAACAATAGTAGTGCATCCCAGCCAAGACTGACTTTCAAGTGGCTCCTCTCCCTCACTTGTCTCCCTGGTGCAGTCCTCTCCTGGGCTTGCCCACTCGGTGCCCCGCAGCGTTTCTTCTCCGTCAAGAGATTCCTGACATCTGTCTAGGTCTGGGTGGCTGCGCAGGAATGTAAAGATAAATCTATTTCTATTCTTGCCCTTGAAGTTCATCCAGTCCTCCAGGGAAAGGAGATGGGGACAAGGTAAGATGGGCAAGGAGGCCAGGTTCCTACCTCTGTACTACTTGGCACTTCCTTACAGGAGCCAGAGGGAAAAAGAGAGGAGGACTCCAACCACTGACTTGCAGCTGTTTACTAGAAACAGGGTTCCTTAGAAAGGCTTTCTGCAGAGTGTGATGCTCAGGGGACAGAGGGAAGGCCAGACTCCAGGCTGTAGGACAGTACAGAGAAGCCATGGTGGGCCGCACCAGTAAAGGGGCAGCCTGGTCAATGTCAGGAGCTAAGCAAAGGGAAGGAAGTGCCCCAAGAGTGATGCTAACCACCAATCCTGGCTTGTTTTCCCCCAGTCCTCAGAGTCCTGTCCCTGGGACAGATGCCCCACCCCTCAGCCACTTTCACACCCTCAGCATCCCAGCTTCTCCCACCTAGACCTTGCTACTTCTGGATCAGCAGGGCTCCTGGATCAGTCTCAGACCATCACCATGAGAAACATCACATCTCAGCCCCGCTGCCCACACTGAATTTTTTTCAGCATTTTGACAAGATCCCTGGGTGATTCATATGCATTAATGTTTGAGAAGCCTGGTCACGGAGCCTTAAACCAAGAGAGCAGCCTGAGACACTGACCACCTGAATAACACTGTTCTTATGTAATGTGTGTCCTGAATTTTAAACAGCGGAATTATCTTTCTTTTATTTTCTCTGAATTGCAGAAAACAGTTTCTTAGAATTTAAAGTATTAATTTAGCTCAATCACTAAAAGTTGAGGGAAACTTACACCTTGAATCAAATATAGATAGCCCTTGAACAATGAGTTTGAACTTCACGGATCCACTTAGAGATGGATGTTTTTCCACAGTAAACATTGCAGTGCGACACCATCTATGGGTGACTGAATCAAAAGATGCAGAATCGGTACAGGGGACCCGTGGATTTGAGGAGCAACTGTGCATGGAGTATCGGTGCCTCTAACCTCCATATCGATGGTTCAAGGGTCAGCTGTACTTTCTATTGAAGTTCTGCTGGATGGCTTGCTTTCTGTGATGTTAACAGAATGGAAAAGCTAACAGGACATGACTAGACTTGTCAAAGCTTCTGGAAGATAGGAATCAAGACAGTTCTGTTTTGAGTGCCTTCTATAAAGTGAAAGTTAGAAACCTCTAGAACAGCAGCAGCTGCTCTCATTTATTGACAGTCAACTGGATAATAAAGGGCACTTTATTTCCATCATCTCAAACACATTTTACAGGGAAGGATGCTGGGACTCAAAAATTAATAACTCATTGAAATGATGTGAAAGTCATTTACATCAAGTCCTTTTGATCTCTGCTCTTTTTAGATAAGCATTTTCAGGCAGGTGAAGGGCTCACTAGTATTACAGCTCACCTTAAACTCGGTCAGAATCTGGTTTTCAAAAAGAGCTTGTCTTAGACAGGGGTCTGTCCCTTACTGTCCCTTACTTCTCTTGACAGAGAAGAAATACTGTGGGCCCCAAGTGGGCAAGCCCAGGAGAGGACTGCGCCACAGAGACAAGTGAGGGAGAGGAGCCACTTGAATGTCAGTCTTGGCTGGGCTGCACTATCCCTTACTTTGATCTTTCCTGGGTAACACCAGTCACCCACAGGGCTGCATGGGCATTGTAAACAGAGTTGGGGGCCTGCATTTGGAGGCTATGAAGGGGGTGCTCCAACTGCAGAGTTGTGTTCCAGGACCAGGAGGAAGAACGAGGGTCTGAAACTGGATTCAGGCCCAACTAACTCAAAGATGCTGCGGCCAAAGCAATGGTATTAACAGAGCTGGAGGAGGCGGCTCATCAAGGAAGAGGGTGGCCGGGTCCACCCAGAGGGTGCGAGAGACAGGTTCCACGGGACAGACCATCCATGAGCTCGGTGGATGAAAGGCCCCTTTATGCTCCAGTTCATCGTGTTGGATTCTGTGCTCACTGACTAGCCTGCCATCTTGTTATCCTAAGACGGAGGAAGAAGTGAATTCTAATCACCACCAGGAACCTCTTCTGGGTTTGGTTCTCATGAGTCAGTTTCTGGTTGCAAAGATCAAATTGAACTTCCGTCCTGTACACCTTAGGGGCCAGGTGATGGAGCAGGGGCGTTCTCAGGAGACTGCCACCCTGCAAGGCCTCTTTAACTCTCTTACAGTTTTCTGTTGCTATTGTGGTTCTCTCTGTGCATTAACTGGCTTATAAATAAACCTCTGGACCACAGAGCCGGGCTTTCCCCTGCCCCCGACCACCTCACATAAACAACAGGGCGAGGATCTGCGGGTGAGCGCGCTTACCTTTCCCAGGCTCAGTTCTCCTTTCTCTCCACTGCTGCAGCTCCCACTGCCCCCCTGCCTCACTCTCCTCCAGAAAAACTACTCCTATGCCTGCCTCCATGCTGAAAGCTGATTCCAGAGGCTGCCATGGTTTCCTGGCTCCTTGCTAGCTGAACAGCTGCTGGTCTGGACTTGTCCAGGCTGGGCCTTGAGGGAGGTTTGTGAGAAGCCCCGGACTCTAAACCTGCCACCCCAGCACATGGGTCAAAGAAGATCAATCTCATGTCCCGCATGCCAGGCCCTTGCTGGATCCCCTTCTTGGCTGTCTTTTCCACCCCACTGTGAATACCAGGTCTCCCCAATACATGGGACATAGTCTCACTGATTATGTGAAAGTGAAAGTGAAGTCACTTAGTCATGTCCAACTCTTTGTGACCCCATGGACTATAGCCCACCCGGCTCCTCCGTCCACGGGATTCTCCAGGCAAGAATACTGGAGTGGGTTGCCATTTCCTTCTCCAGGGCATCTTCCCGACCCAGGGATTGAACCCAGGTCTCCTGCATTGCAGGCAGACGCTTTAACCTCTGAGCCACCAGGGGCTGGCCACTGATTATGTGGGGGGAGTGAAAGAATCAGGTATCACACACACAAGCCATATGCTGGCCACTGAAACAGCTCCCAGCATCAGCCCTGACCACCCTGGAGCCTGGGTAAAGAACCAGTCCCACAGCAGAGGGGCAGGCCAGCTTTTAGTCTGGGCGCTTAGTTTCTTGACTTCACCAGAGAAGTAGAGTCCAAGGCCGCAGGAAAGCCATGTCAGAACCAAGACTGGGCCTGATGGAAGGGCCTCAGTAGCAGCCTAAATCCTAACAGGCAGGCCTTCCTAGCCTGGATCTCCATACCCACAAGGTCTGTGGACAGAATTCAGGGGTTCATGAATGTGGATGAAAAAAGGGACATACTTATTTCTCCTAAATTCTAACTACAATTTAGCATTTCCTTCAATTATAAATGTAGGCCACAAACCACACCTGAAACCTTTTCACCAACAGTTTTTCACTTGATATTTTCACATCATAGTATGCTTGTTGCAGATCTCTTTGGAAGCTGGGGCAATGATCTGCTCCTAGGCCTTGCTGTACCTATTGCACTGCAACTGGTTTCCTTGGTAATCCTCTGTATTTTGTTTTACGCATTTAACAGCAGTCAGGGAAGAAGTTAGAGTTTGGGGGCTTTACCAGATGCCAGTGTGGCCTACGGATGAAAACAGTTAGAATCTCTGTGAGAACATGAGTCCTGGGTCAGGAGAACATAATTGTTAATTTCTGCTCTGTTGCTAATAACCTGGGATAAGACTAAGCTCTCTGTTAAATGGGGTTGTGGAAAGGATGAAGTGAACCAGTACAGCAGGGCTGGGCAGAGTAAGCAGTCAGCAGATAGGTCCAGAGCTGTGGTCCCTGAGGTGAGCACAGGTCCTGCTGGTGTGAGAGCCACTCAAGCACCTGGCAGAGGGTGGCCAGGCTTGGAGACTGAGCTGAGGCCCTGGCTCTGCCCAGAGTCCTGTGTGGGTGTGGCTGCCCCCGTGGGAATGAGGCAGCCTGAGGGCTTGGCCTCCTGCATTTCCATCTTCCCTCAGGAGATGGAATCCCACAGGAAAGGCAGCTCAGTTCCCTGGGTGGGAGGGGCTCTAGAAGAGAAAGAGTGAGTAGGACAAGGGCTCCCAAAGTGTGGGCTGTGAGCTCTCGCATGGGAACCAGGCTCCCTGGAGTTGGAGGACCAATTTAATGATCCTTGCTCTCCCACCCTCTCCAGGCACTGAACTTTTAACAATATACACTTTTGAGAATTAGCTGCTTTTACAGAATCATTTCCCTGTTTTTGTGTGTGTGTGTGTGTGTGTTTTGGCTGCCTCGAGGCATGTGGGATCTCAATTCCCTGACCAGGGATTGAACCTGTGTCCCCTGTAATGGAAGCACTGAATCTTAACCACTGGACCTCCAAGGAAGTCCCTCATTTCACTGATTTTAGTTGTTGTTGTTTGTTTTAAAATTAAGACAATATATTTAGTCCACAAATGATAAATTTAAAGTTTAATATAAAAATAGTCCTTCTATGTTGTAAACATTCAACGCAGCAAACAATACTCTTCATAGTAAAACAATCTATTAAAGAAGAAAATGCTTGAATAAATTAATCCATACGAACATAATTAATTTTCAACAAAGTGATCAAAGCAACTTGATGGGGAGGTCTTTTGAAGGTCTTTTCAATAAATGGTACTGGAACAACTGGATGCGCGTATAAAGGTCTCAGGGCTTCCCTGATGGCTCAAGTGGTAAAGAATCCCCTGCAATGCAGGAGATGGAGGAGATGCGGGCTCGATCCCTGGGTCAGGAAGATCCCCTGGAGCAGGAAATGGCAACCCACTCCAGCGTTCTTGCCTGGGAAATCCCATGGACAGGGCAGCCTGGCGGGCTACAGATCACAAAGAGTTGGACATGACTGAGCATGTGATGGCTTCTGACGTCTCATTTCACTGTTTAAGTAACATTGATCACAGGGAGAAAACCCAGACTTTTCTGTAATGTTCACCTTGTGTGCTGAATTTTATGTGCACAAAGAAAACCACACGGATGGAAATGGGTTTTTTGTTTTCACACACAGTGTTATGGGTTGTTTTATATGTTGAAGCTCTAACCCCTAGTACCTCAGAATATGACTATACTTGGAGAGAGGGCCTTTAAAGAGGTAACTAAGAGGCCCCCATTAGTCTGGGCCCTCATCTAATATGACTAGGGTCCTTGTGAGAAGAGGAAGAAACACTGGGGATGCGTGAGCACAGAGAAAAGGCCGTGTGAGGACATGGGGAGAAGGTGGCCATCTGCAAGCTTAGAAGAGAGCCCCTGGGAGACACCAAACCTGCCGACACCTTGATCTTTGACTTCCAACCTCCAGAAATGTGAGATAAGAAAAGTCTGCTGTTTGAGACACCCAGTCTGAAGTACTTTGTTATGGCAGCCCTAGTAAATGAATAAACACAGTTTTAACAATACGTGTTACCTATCATGTCTGTTATCCACTGTGGAAATTAGAACAGTTTTTGAATAAAATCTGTCCATTGATTTCTCACCCAAACCATCTCTGGATTGTCTGTCAAAAGTTAAAGAAATTAAAAATCAACCTGAACCCTAGGGTATGTGATTGATTACCAAAGTTTTATATGGTCGCTGAATGAATGAGTGATTCAAATTTTGGACCTCCCTTGGTGGTCCATTAGCTAAGAATCCACCTGCCAATGTAGCTGACACAGACTTGATCCCTGGTCTTAGAACTAAGATCCCACATGCTGCACAGTGTGGCCAAAGAACACTTAAAAAAACTGTAAGTCTGAAAAACTGAAATTTTAGGTGGAAACTACTGAGGTGAAAGGAGAGATCTATCAATAAACCTTTTATAAAGGAATTGACTCTGAGGGTTGAGAGAACAGAGTAGAATATTTTATATAAATTATTTCAAAATCCACTAATTCGTTCTTCATTGTCACCAACGCAAATACACACAGTACACATCAATATTTAGAAATTCTGGAATTTCCTAGTTCTGTGGAGAAATGAATGGTTTTGATGGTTTTACTACAGTTCTACTAGGTCAGCATCATGGTTGAACTCACAGTGAACAGCATCACACACTGACCCTAGATAACCAGGGCAGCTTGTGGCCCCAAGCCATTTGCTGTGTAATATTGGTTATGGGGGACACCTGTGAGAACGAGTGACTTGTTCCCCACCGTACAGCCGCATATTCCCCCAACAGCATGGACAACTAGTCACTCACCCAGAGCCCGGAGGTCAGTCCAGAGCTGCCCCAGGAAACTGAGGCTTTCTTCTTCAGTGTGTTCAACTAAGAAAGCAGAATCATCTCTGAATGTGAAATGACCAGGAGAATTGACGAGTTACTTAAATAAACTGTTTCTTAGTTTCTTGCAACCAACGTCAAGTTCATTCCAGATGATGCCACACGAGGCCCATTTTACAGAACAACAGGAAGAGGGGAGAGATTTCCAGCGCTATCCAGTGAAATAACCCAAAGAAGGCCAGCCTCTAATTCTGAGGATGTGTGTGTGTGTGAATCGGCCAAGTTCTAGCAAAGAAGATAAGAAGCAGGTTTATTCAGTTACGTTTTATCACCTTTTTGGGCTATTCAAAATTAAAAAGCATTTTGCTATGCAAATCTTGCCAAAAGTCACCCTTGAATACTATTCTGTAAAATGAATGAGAAAAAAGTAAACTTTTTTTTTTCCCCAAAAAGATTGAATTCATCATTGTGGAGGGGGGCAGGGACAGGGAGTAGACATAATAGATATAATAGAATTGAAAAGATGCTAAGGTCCAAATGTTCTCTTGCCTTCATTACTTTCTATTCTGTATCTTATTTTTGTTTACATTCATTGACATTTTATTTTATATATATGTTCTTAACTCATCTTCATGTATGTATTTCTTGTGTGCTCTTGACTTCTTCAGGTTAGACTTTGAGAATTTTTTTCCTGCTTCCAAAATGATAATGCTACTTACCACTTATCTACTTATTAATTTAGAAAACAATAGATAGGGACTTCCCTGGTGGTGCAGTGGATAGGAATCTGCCTGCCATTTATATATCATTTATATAAAATGCAGGGAGCATGGGTTTGATTCCGGGTCCAGGAAAATTCCACATGCCTTGGAGCAACTAAGCTCACATGCCACAACTACAGAGCCCACGTGCGAGGGCCCACGAGCAGCAATTACTGAGCCTGTGTGCCACAACCACTGAAACCCGTGTGCCTAGAGCCTGTGTCCTGGAACAAGAGAAGCCACTGCAACTAGCGAGAGCCCAAGCAAAGCAATGAATACCCAGACCAGCCAGAAAGAAAGAAAGAAAATAATAGGGAACACTAAAATACAAAGATGAAAATAAAACAGGACACTTGTGTTTAACCACTGAACAAAGCATTTGATGATAATTAAATTTTAGCTGAAAAGGGTTGGAGTTAATAATATTCAGAGATAATTCTTGTCAACATTTTGATATATATTTTCCAGTGTTTATACACACGCACACGTACACCTCTTTGTATCTATATAAATACACACATGCATAACTGTTTCACCAAACAGTAACAGAAGGAAATTTATAATACATATAACTCAGTAGTGTTTTAATAAGGCCCTTAAATTCATAGAGTTACCACAGCCATAAAAAAAAAGTGCAAAGGCACTCATTATAAAGGTAATAAATCCACTCCAAGTTACACTGTAAAAATAAAATCATTTAGCAAAAACCCAAATTGCTGCCAATTATTGTTTTATGATTCCAACTCAGGATTATTTTTGGTTCTATTCTTTGGAGACTCCTCCATGAGGCAAACTTGGTTGGATGTGTTGAAGATCTGAAAACCATCAGAACTAATTAAGATGAAGTCGGCTTTGTTCTTCAACTTCCTGTAAAAATGCTCAACAGGAAAATTGATGCTCACAGCAAACCACAGCCATCCTGTTTCTGTCGCACAGTCGTTCACAGCTGCAGTCGCCCGTAGTTTCTATTTTCTGACACCAGGCCCAGTGCCCCACCCCCAAGCATGGCGTGTCCTTTTGGCCATTTTAGAAACGTTTAATATCTTTGCATAAAGTTTGTTTCTAGTATTGTGACTCTTCCTCTCCTCAGTTCAAGCTCTGAGGGCTGCAGGCAATGAGGCAATCAATAGAGGAGGAGAAACAAAAAAGGCTGCTCAACCAAAGAGGAAGCCAGAGGTACAGAAAAGAAACAAGCGTTCCTTTATAAGCAAAGCAACTGCCTCACCTAGTTCATGATCATTGTTTTTCTCAATCTGAGCTGAATGTGGCACCCACGCTTACTGTACATGGGACCCTTCATTTCTCAGAACGTACTTGCTCTTTTCTCAGCTGGGCATCAATTAAGGCAATAGCTTAAGTGACTGTTGCTTACGGGTTGTGTTCTCAGTGGTAAGGGTTTGTGTCTCTGTGGTACTTGGAGGGTCCTTGGCTATTTCAGAAACACATTTTTTACAGTTCTCTTAGATAAAGAATTGATAATTCGGGGAGTAGAGGGAAGGCATTTTTCAGAGAAGACATTCTGAAGCATCTACGTCATTATGATTAGTTGGGAGCTTGGGCACAAACTCAGTTTTGCTATAAGAATAACTGCTGGGGAAAATAAAGGTTTCTATGAAGTGAAATTATTTTTAGAATACACAGTCCTACATGTTTAATTACATGAAAAGTCAGCATAAATTCACAGATAGCTAAACCCTCTCAAAAATGAGAAAAATGAAGGTAAGTTGAATGACCCACCTGTCCTTGTTTAACTGAGAAAAGAAGGTAAATCTTTTCTACTTTATTCACTTAATTAAAAAGTACTGATTTTCCTCCCACAACTTCCCATCTCTAACAAGTACTTTTTTTGTGTCTTTTTTTTTTTAGTACTCTCTTTAAGGGGCTCAAATTTCAAAGTTAAATCCTCAGCACCACATTTAGTTTTACCAAATCTGCCCCTTCCTATTCCCTACTACACACACATACACACACACACACACACACACTCACACATACACACACACACGCACAACACACAGCATATACGTCAGCATACTCAACATATTTTATTAACTTAATCATTGAAAGTATAGCCTTGTATATATATATATATATATACACACATATATATATGTATGTATATATAAGCAGAAGCGTCACCAAATTTACTTTTAAAAAGGTCAAAAGACTTTAGAAAGGAAATGGTCTTACTTGAGATTATTCACTTAAAGTTATTTACTATCGCTGTGACATTTTAAAACAAAGCATTTGTACAATCCCAGATTCTCAGGATTAGAAAAGGACATCTCGTGGCCTCTAAACTGTACTTATGAAAAAAGCTCTTGAAATTACAGTTAATTGTTAGTGGCCTTGGGCAAACTGCTCAGCCTAAGTCCAGTTCCCACAATAAAATGGGGAGAAGGGTACCTACTTAATAGGACCATTGAGGAATTAAATGAGGTGATTGCTGTCAGCCATTTTTTTAAAAAATAAAATAACCAGAAGTCAAGAACCTAACAAATAGTGAGTGCTCAATAAACATTATCTTTTCCTCTATTTAACCATGAGAAAGAGAAATCACGAGTTGATTTAAAGCCTAGCCCACATGTGCATACCCATGTGATTTCTGCATTACAAAAAAATGGCAAAGGGAGGTGTGTATAAAGTGCATTTAAAATTTCTCAGAAAAGGATACTAAGGCATTTCTTACTCTAGTATTCTTTTCTCCAGTCTTAATTTTCAGAACTGAGGGTTGCCAAATTACAGACAGAGGTATTTAGTACTTATGATAGTCCAAGGGAAATGTTCTTTTCAACAAGAGGTAAATAAGTGACAATTTGGAAAAACAAAAATGAGTCAAACCTTAAGCCAGAAGTGGATCAAAATTTAAATAGCCAGAAACTCCCAACAAAATGACGTGTTTACGAAATGCTAAGCAGACTTCAAAGAGTGTAAACCTTGAAAGGTCCAGGAATTAGGTAGCTCACTTCCTTTTACATTTTAGCACAGGTCGGGGAACCTCTAGCTTATAGGGCATATCTAGAACTTGATTTCAATAAATGATCAGAGTGAAATTGCTGCTGGACCCCAGGGAAAATTCTTCACCCTGGGGAATTCTCTGAATACTGCTGTTCATCCAGAATATGCATGATATTAAGGGTTTAGTGCTAAATCGCTCCAGTCATGTCTCACTCTTTGCGACCCCCCTGGTGGACTGTATAGCCCACCAGGCTCCTTTGCCCATGGAATATTCCAGGCAAGAATACTGAAGCAGGTTGCTATTTCCTTCTCCAGGGGATCTTCCCAACCCAGGCATCGAACCCTTGTCTCTTACATCCCCTGCAATGGCAAGCAAGTTCTTTACTGCTTCCTAGCGCCACCTGGGAAGTCCCTCAAAGTTCAGACATTAAGAGTAGTTGAAGAGCTGTGAGAAATGAACCAATGGATGAAGTTTTCGAAAAGCATTAGGAAACCTGACTCTGATTTTAGATAGATCATTTAAGTGCTTTAGATTATACAAGGGAGAATTTTGACTAAATGTTATTCTAGTTCAGAAACAACATAACTTTATGAAGTTAATGCATAAGATTAGACCCACAATCCAAGTGACCAGAAAGGGTATGGTTTCCACCCTAATGGTCCTCAAAGTCTTTTTCAAGCTTCTCATCTTCCTCTCTCACTATCCTGACTTACTTTCTCCTGCTTCCTCACTTTCTCTCAACCAAGCTATCCTACTTTTTTTAATAAGAATCTTCCTGCAGCCTTTTCTTCATTTTACTACTTGTCCACTTTCTACTGTACACATTAGTTATGCCATTGAATTATTTAAAAGAACTTATTGACCAAAGTTTTATGTACCCTCTTAACTTTTTAAAGCTTTATTTTATACTTCTTCCTGGGGTAAAAGGAATATAAATCAAGTTGCTTTCTCATATATGCTCCAAAGGAAAAAAAGCATTTTTTTTTAAAATACAAAGTTTCCTTAATTCTGCTCTGTAGATATTTGAGTACACTGCTTGGAATATGAAAATTACAATGCTTTGTGTCACAATATTAATTGTATTAAATGTAACTGTTTATAGTGAATGCTGCAGAATTTGATCAGCAATAATTAATTGTGCACTACACTGTATGGATGTTAAGCAGAATGGTTCTAAAAGGCAAACTGTCTTTGTCCTAAAAAACTACTTAGAAATAACTTGGGATTTGAACTTAAGTAACAGGTCTACAGCAACAGACTGGCAAGAGCTGAGTTCCAAGGTACTTTCCTTTGAAGTTTCCAGTGACTCCTTTTGCTTTAAAAGCACTTACTGTTGCTGGCCAAAGTGAGAGTTCAAAGGTAATCATGTGGACAAACTGTACCATCCACTGAAAGGGTACAGTTAGCGACATAAATGCCATTTTAACTGGGAGAAAAAAATTACTGTGGATCCACACTTGTCCAGTGGTCAGGAAAAATTCTGCTGAAAATCTCGCTTACATGTTTGTTCAAAGCCTAAGTTCTAAATTGCCCACAGTCACCACAGTGGTGAAACTAGTCTCATGAGCAACAGGAGGACCACACAGTGCTCTACTGAAAAATTACACAATATTATCTCAGCATACAGTGGTCCACTAAAAGCCGCTTAGTCCTCCCCACTAACTGAATAAAGGAAATACACGGAATTTGAATATAATTTTCTTACCGTTAAGGGATATTGGAGGAAGGCATGATCAGGGACACAAGCAGGCAGGGATCAAACGAGGAATGAGAGAGAAAACCATTGCTGTGAAAGCCATCGTCTTCTAACACAAACAAGGGGTCATTTCTGGACCGCCATTTTGGACAAGCTCTGGCCTCTTGTTAAATGTGACATACTGAGTCAGAGGCAGACGTCCTTCTGTGGTTATTCACTTCCTGTCTGATTAATCTGTTGCTTGTTCCTTCCTCCTTTTCTGCAGAAAAAGGAGCTAGATTGGTTTTACTTAAGAAGCAAGCAAGAAAAAAACCCCTAAATTTGGAAAATTTAATGTTTCTCCTTCTCACCAGGTGTAACATACCTTTTGGTACAGGGACAAGAGGAGATAGCAACTTGAGCTGGTTAACAGCTCAACTTTATTCTAGACACCTCCACAAAAATAACTGCTCATGGAATGTGAGACTCTTTCAGGAAATTTCATTTTAAAGTATCACTCTTGATATTGATGATAACATTTAGGATTAAGGAAAAGAGTCACTCAAGATCTAAAAGCTCCAAATGACACTGATAAATAAGGTAAGTGATTCTTCCTCATCTACAGAGCAGTCAAGTGTGCAGGAAGTAAGTTACAAATGCCGGTGAAGAAAGCCAGTCAGGTGTATGAAGGCAAATGAGTTTTTGAAATGTGATTCTGGTGCCCAAGCCAGAATACATGATATACAGGCTCACATTTTATTGTGCTTTGCAGATATTGCATTTTTTTTTTAAACAAATTGAAGGTCTGTGGCAACCCTGAGATGAGCAAGTCTATTGGTGCCATTTTTCCTTCAGCATTTGCTCACCTTGTGCCTCTGCTTCACATTTTGATAATTCAAGCAATATTCCAAACTTTTTCATTATTATTATATTTGTTATGGTGATCTGTGATTACGGATCTTTGACATCACTACCACAATACCTTGACGGCTCAGACGAAGGTTACCACTTGAATGAAGTTTTTCCAAACTGAGGTATAGTTGGTTTACAAGAGCAATAAAGTAGTTATTAATTTAGGTATGTATGTATATTAACATTTTTTGCTTTTTAATTATTAGTTTTTGTTCTGTTTTGTTTTTAAAATTTTTGTGCACTTTTTTAGACATGAGGCTATTGCACACTTCATAAACTATAGCAGAGTATATGCACTGGAAAACCAAAAAAATTGGTGTGGTTTGCTTTACTGCAATATTTGCTTTATCTTGGTAGCTTGGAGTAGAATTTGCAGTGTCTCCACAGTATGCCTGTACAGGTCAAGTCAGGTGAAGATCAGAGTTTTCCACACCAAAATATTTTGTTTCCATCCTCCACACTTAAATGGGGTGACAATACTCTCCCAGAAGATGCTTAACAGAAAAGCAGTGATGATGAGCAGAAGGAAGAAAGTCAGATTCCTCATTATTAAAGGACTCTGAGAGGTGGGTAGGCAATGGAATATGCATAGAAAATACTATACCAAAACTTGAGGAATGTATAAAAATCTGAAAATGCTCTCAACTTTTTCTCAGTCTGTCTGAATTTATCTATTCAGACATTTTTGTGGCACATGCTGTGTAGCTCTGAGAAAACAGTATCAGCTGAAAAAATGAGAAAGAGGCATATTTTGGAAACTAACATCATTGTAAAATTTGACTCTGGGGTCCTGATTCTGCTGGGTTCAGAGGAAGAAGGTATGAAAAGATCATAAGCTGCCTAATATTCCATTATACATAAAATGATGGGACTGGGTGGATCAGGGGGCTGTTGGAAACGTGTGGAGGCATTTTCCGCTGGGTGGGTTGGAAAGGGGTGAGGAAGATTTGTAGGATTCATGGGTGGAGCCAGGAATATGAAGTTTCCTGTGATGCTTAGGACAGTGTCACTCCCAATACCCGAAGTACTCCTAAAGTGGAGTACTGGGATAGTTGACTAAGTACTAAGTACTGGAAGTTAACTAAGGTTCTTTTAACTCTCAATTCTTTAAGATAGGCTGCACAAGGAGTTTTGTGATGCCAAGTTATGGCAGAATTCTTATAAGTGGAGGTGGTATAGTTGCTAAGTCGTGTATGACTCCTGCGACCCCATGGACTGTAGCTTGCCAGCCTCCTCTGTCCATGGGATTTCCCAGGCAAGAACAGCACAGTTGGTTTTACCACTGAGTCAGTGGGGATTCCCACTCCTAGAAATGGAACTTCCTAGGATTAGTGATCTGGACTCTTCTATTTTGCCCAGTGCCACTGGAAGGCACAGACTTTATTCATCTCACCTAATGTAGGATCTGGAGTCCAAGAGACACTTAATACATGAAAAAATACACACAGACCTGGGGCTGGACAAGAGGGGGAGGCCTGCAGTTATTATCTCCTTCGCCCTCCACTAACCTTGGAAAAACAGAAAACTTGATCAACTACTAAGTAAATGCCTGAATGACTCTTTGGGGAAGTCTAACTATAGTTGGGTCTAAAAAGAGAACATAGGTAATATGGTGATTTTTGCTATGTGTTTACAGAATTACTTTTTAGTTCTCTAATAAGTAATGCCCCTCAAACACACACACACACGCCCCCCACCCCCAGGAAATGATAGATCATGACTATCCCCATCCATTAGGAAAAACTCAACAAGAAGGGAGTCTGTCACTTAGAAGTCTGGGGCCCATGACACATTCAAGGGAGTAGTTGTCTAGGGTTTGCGTCTATTCCACCTTTAATGAGAACTTGTAAGCACAGTCAACTTTGGACACATT